>NW_022145739.1:967565-1161380 GCF_002938485.1 Sitophilus oryzae | reverse complement strand
TTTGCAAAAAGTACTTTTCAAATTTCAATCCTTCATATTTTCAAAATGATTCGACCGATTTTTAAAAACGAAGCGGGGAAATATAGAAAATAGAAAGCCCTTTTCATTGCGGCGCCACTCGACTCCCCTTCCTATTTGAAAAAAGTTGGGAATGACACCCACGCTTAGAGGGCTAAAGATTTTGCAATCATTTTTGCGTCAAAAGTTGTCCCACTCAAAAACAAAATTGACGTGTTTTTGGATTTTTTGAAAAAAAATATACCCTGGCCGTTATGCCTTGCAGAACGTTTTCGATGGGCCACCCTGTATATTATACTGAATTTGATACCACGTCGAAAGTAGTGGGGTATTCCACACCAAATAGACCACTTTTGAATTCGATTCCTTTAGATTTGCTGAATTTTTTTTGTCCTTTTCTACCCTATGAAAGATTTTTCTCCGAATTTTTTAATTTTTTTTTACCCAACCCAAAAAAAGTTTTTAAAAAAAATGGTTTTTCTTTTTTCAAATAGCCATAACTTTTTCAAAAATTGAACTTCTGGGACCGCACTACATAGAAAATTTTTGTTTTCAAATGTACTTTCAGAAAAAAAAATACAAAAAATTTTCCAAGGTCGTGTTATACGAAATTTTTCAGTTTTTTTGAGAAAAATCATCGATTTTTCGAAGTTCCCAATTTTTTTTTCTTATAATAAACTTCAATTAATTCTGCAAGTATCCCACCATTCCTGGAGTTTTTTTTTAAATCAGATTTTAAAAAATGATTTTTTTATTATTATTTATACTATAATAGAAACATGTAATTAAATGATTTTGAGGTATTATATTCTCTATTTATAGTCGATAAATTAGGGTATAATTTAGTACTATAAAATTACTTTGACATTCTTGCTGAATGGCCTTTTTTGCGACTGCCCATGGTAAAGGTCCGTGTGATGGTATTGGTGGCATCATCAAACGATTTGCACAAACAACAAGCTTCGTGGTTGCGCAACCAAGCGCGTGGTTGATGAACAAATAACGACACCGGAAGGACTCTTTCACTGGACTTCCAATCCGGATAACTTGCCAAACATCATAGTTAAGTTTTCCCCAGAAGAGGATTATGATACAGCAGTAAATGATTTAAATGAAAGATTTTGGAAAATGAAACCATTTACGGGAACTCAACAATTACACTGTATAATTCCAGACAAAAATGTACTATACTATACTCTAGATGGGGACATTCGTTTTTAATTTAGAAAGAGATATTAAAAAGTCAAATAATCTAGCTACAAGTTGCTGAAAAGATTGTCAAAATTGGTCGACTAGAAGACAATAGATAAAACTTTAAAATACATCAAAATTTTAAGGTGGTCGTTTTTCGTGCCTGTGAGTGTATTATATTAGACCCCTTCCTGAGTCCATTTATTCAAAGATTCAAACAAGCTACCAGATTCTTCCAATGAAAATAAAAGCACTAAATATTTATAATCAAATGTTTACCTTAAGGCTTATCTGGAACAAGTAGTTCCTCCCCAATATCTAATCAGTCTCCAGTTCCTGTTTATGGCTCACCTGTAACAAAATAAAAAACGCATCCAATTAACTTCCATTGTGGTACTCATTGTGTTGTATACTATGGTAGACTAGAGATCAGAAGTTCAAGAATAGATCTGAAAAGCGCAGTGGATCAGGCCGATAGCCACCTCGAAGAATCTAATCTAAAGCTGCGTCCACATAGTTGGTGAGCAGGGGCGAACGAACACGTGAAATACGAAAACATGGCAACGTCGGAGCGAGATGTTCGCGGCGCTCGCGGTGCTCCACGTGCTTGCGATCTCATGAAATGTCTGTTTCGACTGTTCGGCTCTGTCGCGGTACATCAAAGAGACGCTTCGGAGCCATGCGATTCGAAGCGCTCGAGCTGTTTGCATTGTTCGTTGTTCTTAAGTTTGCGTTGTTCGTTGTTCGTTGTTCTTAAGTTTTTAATTTGGTTTCATTCATAGGATTCGGTATTTACTGCAGTATGATGATACTACATGATTTTTCTTATTTTATTTTGTTCAAAATTACAAATCTTTGTGTTATGTTCTTGGATTAATAATATTAAACATACCTTTAATAAAATATAACTTATATTTATATTGTCAATTTATCTTAATCTGATCTTTTGGAGAACTTTATTTATATTTGGCATACGCCTGGTAAGTCTCGGTAGAGATGCCCCACTTTTCTTTTGGGGCTAATAATACATATTGTAGTTAATTTTAAATGAAATAACGATGCAATCTAAATTATCTTTAATAATAATTCATAATAGGACTACGATAGTAATATAATAAGTAAGTATATATAATAGTTAGAGAACAATAAAAATAATTGGCTATCTCTCCTACGTTGCGGGAGAGATGGGTTTCGAACATGGGAGAAATGCCCCGCAAAAAATACATACATATTGGCTAAATATCTAAGGTTATTTTTATTTTTAACTAATATCCAAAAGTTGGAGGATGGTCTCTATGCTTGCTTTTTTTCTGTGCTGTTGTTTGCCCCTACGTCCAAAAAGTCCTCGCAAGGATTCCAAAGCATGCAGTATGCTTTTATGCCCATTTGGTCGGTATTAATCGCTTGCAAAGCAGCAGCCAATGATTTTTCAAACCACTGAGCGCTTTCAGGACATTTTATTTTATATTCAGCATGATTACAAAAGTTACTTTTTTATAAATTAATTAGTAGGGCATCTTTACCAGCTTTCTGTGGCATCTCTCCCAATATGATAGCATGTGGCTTTAATATAAAATGGCATGAAATACCAAAACTTACATAATATTACGTTGTCTCTACGTCTGACAGTAAAATATGTACTTATATAAAAAACAGTTCTTGTAAAAACTAGCCTATTTTACAACATTCAAATTATGTCAGACCATAATAGCAGCAGTGGTAAACTAATGCCTTATCTAGCGGGAAGCAACTGATAAGTCACATGATTAGAAATTCTACACGCTGTGGCCATCTCTGGGCCCGGTGGGGGCACCTGTACCGACTTAATTCTATTATTTTGAACTGCTTTGTTAGGAAACTTTGAATAAATAACCCAAACTGGTATGGGAGTCTCTAGTTGCAAAGAATCATAATGTTATGGCCAATCTTTATTTAACTTTTTCTTTAACCGGAATACACTTCCTAAAAGTTGTTTTTTTTTCTGTACGGGGGTCAACTAAGTTAATAAGTCTTTCGAAATCAGTAGCGGACATGCGATAAAAAATATTAATAAACATTCTGTCTGTCTGGAAATTGCGTAGATGTTTACTTTCACTGTACGGGAATCTATTTTTGAAATTATTAGACCCCTAACACCGTCTTTTTTTCTCTTTGTGTCCTGCGTTTTGCAATAATGACCGCACTAGTAGCCGCTATTAAAAATACTTCGGTATCATCCATGTCCGAACAACACGAACGCAAACACTACATTACAGTGTAAACGCCGTTGCTTGCGAGCCGAAAGATCACAAAAACACGCCAAACAGGAAGCGCAAGCAACGCAACCACAATCAGAAGCAAGAGCGCGAGCAGGATCACGAGCAATGTGGACGCACCTTAATAACATAGACATGACACATTGTCTACCACATTCGAAGAAAAGTGTATTTTTTTAATTCATAGTTTAAGCATTGATTTGAAGATTATCAACGGTTTAACTATTATGACTTTTTCTAATAAATAGGTGTATTTAGGTATCATACACCAAAAGGGTTTAAAACCACTGGCGTTAACGTAGAGAAATCATCCTGTATACAGGCTGTATTTAAACCGAACATTCGCTTGTCATGTGAAAAAATTATGCTCGGCAGCGCGCATTCCCGATGCGGCGGCCGAGAAAAAATGGCTCCCTTGTCCGGTCGCGAAATGAAATATCGACAAAAGACTGCGTATATTAAGAGAGCCCATCGGCTACGGTCAGGTCCAGGGCTTCCATTGTTTTATCATGCGCCCGATGAATATGTAAAATTGGCGAGTTTATCCAGCTGTAAAAATGAAAAATGCACTCATTGTCTTGCGGGGAACAAGGCCGCGCAAAGACCGAGGCAGGGGCGCACCGACCATAAGTCTCTCTTATGACCAAGGAAAAACAATTCAAAGTAGCTGCAATTATCATAAAACAAGAAAAAATAACTTTTTTTGAATATCTACTGCGAAATTTAAAAGGCATACTTCCAGCAGCTTCAAAACTAACATCCATTTCCAAAAAATCACAAAACATATATTTTATTTATTGTACAAACTGTCACGTATACCGAGTTGGTCATTTTAGAAGTGTCGTCTGGATTTTAATGTGTACGACAGTGATGTAGGCGCCTTAATGGAAAATCAAATCTATTAAAAAGAGATAAAAGTTGAGTTGGTACATTTCTTCTATGCGGTATTGCCGGATTTTGCATCAAAAGTTCAAACCGCAAAAGTAGGCGTTTATGGAAAATGTTGCATCTAGGGTCGGAACCTTATTTTTCACAATTAGTTACTCATTTACTACAGATGTTATAGATTATATTTAGCTTAGATATATTATCTTTATTTCAGTAGTATACAAGAAATTTTTTAAAATAGTTTATTTTTTTTCTACAACAAATTTTCCTACAAATGTAAAAAACGACAACACTGTATGCCGCTTTTAATTTTGTCTCTCTGTCTGTCAACTGGTCATTTATATTATTCCCATTCTCTGTCTTACACGTTAAAATCCAGACCACACTTCTAAAATGGCTAAATCGGGATATGTTTTATATTACTTTAAATTTAAAGACACAATTTTGTAATTTTTTTTTGCTATATAAGTTTTTCCTCACAGAAAACTAAACAAGAATAAGAAAATATTCTAAGTACAAGAATACCATATTAAGAAAATATAGAAATATAAGACTCTTTCAAAATCAGATCCGGTATTGAACTTGTTTGTTCTTATCTGTTTATCATTATTATATTCAAAAGTATACAGGAAAATTATATTTCAAAATCAAATTTTAAGTCAGCACATTCACCACATTTACACAACTTCTCTCTGGCTGAGGTACCCGTGAGGTGGAGGCTGGAAGATATGTTTCCATTTTCTCTACCTCTTTAACTTGGTCTCTCTTTAGACCTGATACCGGTGTTTTCCCGAATCTATAATAAAGGATATATCTCTCTGTCTCTTGCCTGCTTGAATCCATGACCCTCCTCTCTCGAGTTTATGACTCGCCAACTGGATATCCTTGCATTGGAATTCTGAGCACAGTTTAGGTCTTCACTTAAATGAAATCCCAATTTCTTTATTGTAGGACCTTTAGATGCCTAACGGCAGTCTTATAGGACCCTGTATATTCTATCTTGTTTCAATAGTAGCAATTTTGTTTCATTACAAATAACTACTTTTAATTATTCTACCTTAAAAAACAATATCCCATGTTTCACATGCGCTATAAATTTACTTCATCTCTCTCATACTTTTTATAGCATTTTCTAGTATTTCTAGCATTTTAATTTTAAATCATATAGTACATCTATGCTACTCTCTGATCACATATATTTCTTATATATTTTTCAAATATTTCCCACTAATTATAGTACAATTTTCTCTAAGAGCGCAATTATCCACCAGTAACAAATCATTTAACGCATTACAATTTAATTAATTTTATAGTGCTTGGCTATTCGCCTGATCTTTTCTGATATTTCTTTCAAATGTGGGATCCGCGAGTATGAATCAATTCTTGCAATTGAATTCCAAAAGATAAATAAGAAACTAGCCTCAATTATCATAAAACAAGAAACAATAATTATGTTATAACTTTTATAATATCTACTGTAAAAATTCTATTTTCATCCACGTATGCTTACATCAGTTCGAAACTTGCATCCTGTGAATACGTCCAGGGTGTCCCACTAAGAATAGCCCTCGGCTGTATCTCGGAAAGTATTAGCCGTAGGGCCTGCGGAAAAAAATATTTATAACTAAAGGGGCTATGAGAGATTGCTGAAAATTATTTTCAAGTTTGTAAAACGGCCGCTAGAGGGCGCAACTGCTATGGAAAATAAGAAAATAGAATTTTTACAGAATATTGCCTAGATAATGGGTACTATAAATTATAGCTTCATAATCTTCAGTAAATTTTGGATTTTTTTTGTTGGGATCATTTTCCCCTATCTGCTAAAACAAAGTGGTGGGGGAAGGTAAGATCTGTCTTTATTTAAATGTTAATAACTCCGGACTGGATGATCAGAATCCAACAAACGAGGGCTCGTTTAAAAGAGCGTTTCTTACTCTATATTATACCATAAAAATAATAATAGTAACGTAGACGCTAGGGGGCGCTTTCTTACAATTTAACAAACATAGCTCGTTTTTTCAAAAAAAAAAATAAATACGATAGTATATGTAATTTTAGCTGATAGTAAGAGTAGAAAAAGCTTATGGGCCACCCTGTATATTATACTGAATTTGATACCACGTCGAAAGTAGTGGGGTATTCCACACCAAATCGACCACTTTTGAATTCGATCCCTTTAGATTTGCTGAAAGTTTTTTGTCCTTTTCTATCCTATGAAAGATTTTTCTCCGAATTTTTTTACCCAACCCAAAAAAAGTTATGAAATTAAAAAAAATGGCTTTTCTTTTTTCAAATAGCCATAACTTTTTCAAAAATTGAACTTCTGGGACCGCACTACATAGAAAATTTTTGTTTTTAAATGTACTTTTCAGAAAAAAAAATACAAAAAATTTTCCAAGGTCGTGTTATACACGTGGAAGTTCGCCATTTTTATTTTTTTTTTCTTATAATAAACTTCAATTAATTCTGCAAGTATCCCATCATTCCTGGAGTTTTTTTTTAAATCAGATTTTAAAAAATGATTTTTTTATTATTATTTATACTATAACAGAAAAATGTAATTAAATGATTCTGAGATATTATATTCTCTATTTATAGTCTTAATCTACAAATTTTTAATACGTCAATAGGATCGATAAATTAGGGTATAATTTAGTACTATAAAATGACTTTGACATTCTTGCTGAATGGCCTTTTTTGCGACTGCCCATGGTAAAGGTCCGTGTGATGGTATTGGTGGCATCATCAAACGATTTGTACAAAGAACAAGCTTCGTCGTTGTGCAACTAAGCGCGTGGTTGATGAACAAATAACGACACCGGAAGGACTCTTTCACTGGACTTCTAATCCGGATAACTTGCCAAACATCATAGTTAAGTTTTCCCTAGAAGAGGATTGTGATACAGCAGTAAATGATTTAAATGAAAGATTTTGGAAAATGAAACCATTTACGGGAACTCAAACAATTACACTGTATAATTCCAGACAAAAATGTACTATACTATACTCTAGATGGGGACATTCGTTTTTAATTTAGAAAGAGATATTAAAAAGTCAAATAACCTAGCTACAAATTGCTTAAAAGATTATCAAAATTGGTCGACTAGAACACAATATAAAACTTTAAAATACATTAAAATTTTAAGGTGGTCGTTTTTCGTGCCTGTGAGTGTATTATATTAGACCCTTTCCTGAGTCCATTTATTCAAAGATTCAAACAAGCTACCAGATTCTTATAAATGAAAATAAAAGCACTAAATATTTATAATCAAATGTTTACCTTAAGGCTTATCTGGAACAAGTAGTTCCTCCCCAATATCTAATCAGTCTCAGTTCCTGTTTATGGCTCACCTGTAACAAAATAAAAAAGCATCCAATTAACTTCCATTGTGGTACTATATTGTGTTGTATACTATGGTAGACTAGAGATCAGAAGCTCAATAGAATAGATCTGAAAAGGTAGCAGTGGATCAGGCCGATAGCCACCTCGAAGAATCTAATCTAAAGCTGCGTCCACATAGCTCGCGAGCAGGCCAAACGAATACGTGAAACACGAAAAACATGGCAAACAGTCGGAGCGAGATGTTCGGGTGCTCGCGGTGCTCCACGTGCTTGCGATCTCATGAAATGTCTGTTTCGACTGTTCTAAGCTCTGTCGCGGTATTATCAAAGAGACGCTTCGGAGCCATGCGATTCGAAGCGCTCGAGCTGTTTGCGTTGTTTGTTAAGTTTTTAATTTGGTTTCATTCATAGGATTCGGTATTTACTGCAGTATGATGATACTACATGATTTTTCTTATTTTATTTTGTACAAAATTACAAATCTTTGTGTTATGTTCTTGGATTAATAATATTAAACATACCTTTAATAAAATATAACTCTATATTTATATTGCCTACTTATCTTAATCTGATCTTTGAGAACTTTATTTATATTTTGGCATACGCCTGGGTAAGTCCGGTAGAGATGCCCCACTTTTCTTTTGAGGCTAATAATACATATTGGTAGTTAATTTTAAATGAAATTAACGATGCAATCTTAAACTATCTTTAATAATAATTCATAATAGGACTAAGATAGTAATATAATAAGTAAGTATATATAATAGTTAGAGAACAATAAAAAAATAGAAAATTGGCCATCTCTCCCTACGTTGCGGGAGAGATGGCCTTCGAACATGGGAGAAATGCATATTGGTTAAATATCTAAGGTTATTTTTTATTTTTTTAACTAATATCCAAAAGTTGATGATGGCCCTATGCTTGCTTTTTCTGTGTTGTTGTTTGCCTCCCTACGTCTAAAAGTCCTCGCAAGGATTCCAAAAGCATGCAGTATGCTTTTATGCCCATTTGGTCGGTATTAATCGCTTGCAAAGCAGCAGCCAATGATTTTTCAAACCACTGAGCGCTTTCAGGACATTTTATTTTATATTCAGTAGGCATGATTAAAAAAGTTACTTTTTAGTAAATGAATTAGTAGGGCATCTTTACCAGCTTTGTCTGTGGCATCTCTCCCAATATGATAGCATGTATTTTAATATAAAATGGCATGAAATACCAAAAACTTACATAATATTACGTTATTCCCACGCGACGTCTGACAGTAAAAAATATGTACTTATATAAAAACAGTTCTTGGTAAAAACTAGCCTATTTTTTTTATTAACATTCAAATTGTCAGACCATAATAGCAGCAGGTAAACTACTGCCTTATCTAGCGGGAAGCAACTGATAAGTCACATGATTAGAAATTTACACGCTGTGGCCATCGGGTTGATCGGAAGTTTCTTTCAATCAACGGTTTAATTATTATGATTTTTTCTTATAAGTAAGTATATTTAGGTATCATATTATACCAAAAGGGTTTAAAACCACTGGCGTTAACGTAGAGAAAGCATCCTGTATACAGGCTGTATTTAAACCGAACATTCGCTTGTCATCTGAAAAAATTATGCTCGGCAGCGTGCATTCCTGATGCGGCGGCGGCCGAGAAAAAATGGCTCCCTTGTCCGGTCGCGAAATGAAATATCGACAAAAGACTGCGTATATTAAGAGAGCCCATCGGCTACGGTCAGGTCCAGGGCTTCCATTGTCTTATCATGCGTCCGATGAATATGTAAAATTGGCGAGTTTATCCAGCTGTAAAAATGAAAATGCACTCATTTGTGTTGCGGGGAACAAGGCCGCGCAAAGACCGAGGCAGGGCGCACCGATTCATAGAGTCTCTCTTATGACCAAGGAAAACGATTCAAAGTAGCTGCAATTATCATAAAACAAGAAAAATAACTTTTTTTGAATATCTACTGCGAAATTTAAAAGGCATACTTCCAGCAGCTTCAAAACCAACATCCATTTCAAAAATCACAAAACATATATTTTATTTATTGTACAAACTGTCACGTATACCGAGTTGGTCATTTTAGAAGTGTCGTCTGGATTTTAATGTACGACAGTGATGTAGGCGCCTTAATGGAAAATCAAATCTATTAAAAGAGATAAAAGTTGGGTTGGTACATTTCTTCTATGCGGGTATTGCCGGATTTGCATCAAAAGTTCAAACCGCAAAAGTAGGCGTTTATGGAAAATGTTGCATCTAGGGTCGGAACCTTATTTTTCACAATTAGTTACTCATTTACTACAGATGTAATGGATTATATTTAGCTTAGATATATTATCTTTATTTCAGTAGTATACAAGAAATTTTTTAAAATAGTTTATTTTTTTTCTACAACAAATTTTCCTACAAATGTAAAAAACGACAACACTGTATGCCGCTTTTAATTTTGTCTCTCTGTCTGTCAACCGGTCATTTATATTATTCTCATTCTCTGTCTTACACGTTAAAATCCAGACCACACTTCTAAAATAGCTAAATCGGGATATGTTTTATATTACTTTAAATTTAGAGACACAATTTTGTAATTTTTTTTGCTATATAAGTTTCTCCTCACAGAAAACTAAACAAGAATAAGAAAATATTTTAAGTACAAGAATACCATCAAAGAGAAAATATAGAAATATAAGACTCTTTCAAAATCAGATCCGGTATTGAACTTGTTTGTTCTTATCTGTTTATCATTATTATATTCAAAAAGTATACAGGAAAATTATATTTCAAAATCAAATTTTAAGTCAGCACATTCACCACATTTACACACAACTTCTCTCTGGCTGAGGTACCCGTGAGGTGGAGGCTGAAGATATGTTTCCATTTTCTACCTCTTTAACTTGGTCTATCTTTTAGACCCTGATACCGGTGTTGTCCCGAATCTATAATAAAGGATATATATCTCTCTCTGTCTCTGCCTGCTTGAATCCGACCCTCCTCTCGAGTTTATGACTCGCCAACTGGATATCCTTGCATTGGAATTCTGAGCACAGTTTAGGTCTTCACTTAAATGAAATCCCAATTTCTTTATTGTAGGACCTTTAGATGCCTAACAGCAGTCTTATAGGACCCTGTATATTCTATCTTGTTTCAATAGTAGCAATTTTGTTTCATTACAAATAACTACTTTTAATTATTGTACCTTAAAAAACAATATCCCATGTTTCACATACGTTATAAATTTACTTCATCTCTCTCATACTTTTTTATAGCATTTTCTAGTATTTCTAGCATTTTAATTTTAAATCATATAGTACATCTATGCTACTCTCTGATTACATATATTTCTTATATATTTTTCAAATATTTCCCACTAATTATAATTCAATTTTGTCTAAGAGCGCAATTATCCACCAGTAACAAATCATTTAACGCATTACAATTTAATTAATTTTATACTGCTTGGCTATTCGCCTGATCTTTTCCGATGTTTCTTTCAAATGTGGAATCCGCGAGGATGAATCAATTCTTGCAAATGAATTCCAAAAGATTCGAACTAGCCTCAATTATCATAATGTAGCGTTTTTTATAAAACATTAGCACTGCGAACGGCAGCTTTTCATCAGAGAGCAGTCGTGGATAAGGTATTTCACTAGAGAGGAAACTAATCAATAACAATAAACAAAAAATATAGATATTGGGCGCCAGGCATGTACAGAGAAAGAAAACACAGTTGTTTATTACTTAAAACTAATGACTATATTTATTCAAGATGGACTGTGATGATAAATAGCATTGTACAATTTTAATAATTATTATAGTGGTTATATGTCAACGAAAGTGGTGTTAAGAATTGTACTAAATATCTATAGAAAAACAACTATGATAAAATACAAGACATGTAAAGTTTAAGAGAATATATGAAATGTAGCATTACTTTAATTAATTTAATATATTTTTATATGATGTTAGTGCAATAATAATATCTATAAAAAGTAATACTATTACCAAGGCGTAATATAGTGAAACCCTAAAAATCTAAATCACATTGTAACTATTAAATCGACATAAATGTTCTTAATAATCTAACCACTAAATATAGTCTGTACGATATTATTTAAAATGTACGTTACTGTTTAAGACTGAAAATATAGAAAATCTAAAACATAAAAACTAGAACGTAAATCTACACTTAGCTGTTCTTGAGGCAATCCTGTTTCGAAGAGGAGCAGCGTGAGGTGGGTTCATGTCTCTGTACTCGGCCATCCAATACAACAAAAGGGGGCCAGAATGAGGACACCATGAATTGGAACAGCCGTAACTACTAACTAGCTTATGGATGGGAACGAACCAGCATGGGGCTCAAGTTACATCCACGCTGGGGCACTTTATATGCAAGAAAAATCATTCCTACTGGGGACACTCGTCCACAGGACATCCGTACATAGGATAATGGCACAAGGGAACACTACCCGTACCTTGGATACTACTAGGACCTTGGATAATGCCCGTACCTTGTAAATCCCACCGTACCTTGGACCCTAAAAATACGAAACTCTTGTTTAAAAATCAAACAAGGTCTAATAAACAAAATGAACCTACCTCGAATTACCTAGAGGGCTCACTAAATAATAAAGAACATGTCCTTTCTTCCATGTGACATTCTGAGGACAAAAAGAAAAGGGACGCCAACGTGCCAGCAAAATACAAATACAAGTTAGGTTGGGACATCCAAACTCCCCACCCTAAAAAATAAACAGTAATAATAACGAATCAAAAAAAGATAATATCTCATTTTTACCTGTAACTTCGAAATAGCAGCTGATTCAAATTAGCAAGATTTTTATAATTGCAGTTTCTCAGAAGCAAGGATTTTTTGACGGTGACAGTCGGACGGTCAAAGCCAAGTGAAGTTAAGCACGGAGAGAGTTGACAGAAGCGATGTTGACAGCGCCTCCACAGAACAGTGAAACGATAGCAGGGTTGCCGACTAGTGAACGTAAAAATTACGCGTCAAATAAACTATCCGGCCTGAACGAGAGGGAATCCGGTGATGATAGGCCAGACATCATATATTATATATAAAAAAGACATGTAACGAACTAAAAACGTTACAATAAAACAAGAAACAATAGTTATGTTATAACTTTTAGAATATTTACTGTAAAAAGTAAAAGGTATACTTCCATCAGTTCGAAACTTGCATCCATGTGTTTCTGTGAATACTTACAATTTTCAGTTGACTGTTGATAGTTGAAAAAAAAATACGAAAAATATATTTTAAGTATTATTGAATTATCAAAACGAAAAGTAGATGCGAAATCAAGTCAATATGTTCAATAACGAATAAAACATCTATTGGCATGTATCATGTCACAACTGTCATAACAGAAAATTACAAGAATATACTTTATACATATAAAAGTGGGATAACGTCTCTGTAACTAAATAGTGATCGATACAGATGAAGAATATTGTCCTTGGCCGTAGAAGCTAAACGGCAAGCGACAGTATTCTTCATCGCTACCGATTGCTATTTAGTTACAGAGTCCCACCCCTGATGATGATCATATTAGATCGACAGCAGAAGCATTTCAAAAGTATGGTTGAACTTAAAAAAAATCCATAATTTTAATTTCTTCTTAAATTCTACATTTAGAAGTAACTTCATTATTATTCCTATACATAGATAGTGTCTTTAGATAAACTAGTTTTTTCGTTTTTTTTTCTAGCTTAGTTCACACCGCATAACTTTAATACCTATTATTAGTACTTATTCCATATATTTTGTGTTTTTCTTAGAGGCGTAATATTCTGAAGATTGCTAATATAAAATTGTTATCTAATGACAGTTACCTAATGAGGTACATAGTAGACGGCACTTATCAAGCATAGTTATTACATCCCGTCGCCATTCATCGCAGTAATTAATATGATTACGGTACCCATAGAGCGCACACTAACGATTCATGATTTCGATACCACTCATTTGTGTACGTCACTACTAGTACCATAAATGGATATTCCACTACACTAGAAAAATGTATTTATATATAAGTGAAGGAAATGAAGAAATGAAAAGAGGAAATAATCATTAAATAATGCAATTATTTATCAAAATTAAAAAAACAACGCTTTATTGTAAAATAAAAAGCCAAAACAGCTTCATCGACAAAGCATTCACAAAACAAAAAGCACAAAACAAATATACAAATAATAAAAATATCATAAAATACAAATCAATTAAAAAAAATTACCTCATTAAATTTTCAAATAAAACATACATGGACATTGCAGAACACAGGCGTATCAAGAAAATTTTACAAAAGGAAAACTGTAAATGGATAAAATCATGTTATATATCATAAAATCAAGAGTTATAAAATATTAAATATTAAATACTAGACCTTTAACCAGTGTGTAAGATAATCAAAATGATGATCAAAAAGCATCAACAAAGAAGTCGTTTACCGCATATAGGACTCTCTCCAGTAAGTATAATTTCAGAGCTTTGCGAAATGTGGGAAAGAATGAAAGTGACTTGATATTCAAAGGCAAATGATTGTACATTTTCTTGGCATTGTACAGTATTGAGCTCTTAACTAGTTCTGAGCTCGGGGTGGGCAGATAAATATCATGCTCCGCATTCCTAAGTGAGTTGTGAGAAGGCCTTTCCGGAATAGCAGATGTAACTTTGCGGATTAAGCCAAACGGATTCAAAATGAATAAGGAAGGAAGAGTATTTTGAAATTTTAAAGAAATTCTGGCAGTGAGTTCTACTGTTTAGTCCCAATAAGTATCGAACTGCTCTCTTTTTGAGTTTGAAAATACGATTCAAATTTCGTCCCGCAGCAAGTACCCCAGAATGGAAGGGCATAACGAAGATGCGACTCAAAAAGTGCCTAGAAACTGATGTTAGCAAAACAGGCAGATCTTAGTTTCTTTTGATAAAGCTTCGATGTGCAAGTCCCATTTTAACGAGTTGTCTACAAGTCCTAAGAATTTCACAGAGTCCACGACGTCAATAGTGGTGTTATTAAGTACAAACGGTTGTATAGTACTTTTATATGACAGAACTTTAGTTTTTGAAAGGTTGAAGTATAGGAGATTAGAATCGCACAAGATTTAAAGGTGCGTAAGTCACTGGATACAGTATTGTATAGTGTCGTAACATCTGACCCGCTCCAAGTGAAACTAGTATCGTCCGCAAAGAGGAAGATTTTTACTGCTAATGTTAGATTTGGCAATGTCGTTGATAAACACCAGAAACAAAATAGGGCCAATTTACTGAACCCTGAGGAACACCACATTCTATAGGCTTACAAGAAGACATAAATATACGTATCGAATCCTCTCACAAGCTGCCTTCTATTTGCCTAAGATATGACTTAAAAGCCATTCGAGCGGCATTCCCCTGAATCCATAGTATTGCAATTTGTTAATTAAGATATTATGATTTACACAGTCAGAAAGCCTTAGAGAAATCCCAGAAAATTGTAGCTGTAGAGTGATGGTTATTCAGGCTAGAGTATACATTATTAAAAAGGTCAAACATAGTATCATTTGTTCAATCGTTACTGAAGTCCAAATTGATGGGTAGAAAGTACTTTATATTTAAGGAGAAAGATAGAAGCCTTTTTTTTTAACCAATCTTTCAATGATCTTAGATAATGAGGGCAGGAGAGCAATTGGGCGATAGTTCGCAGCTTGGATCTTTTGTCTCCTCCTGTATGCAGAGGAATAATTATTGCTGTCTTAAGGCAGTTTCGAAAAACCTCCTTTTGTGGAATGACTCGTTAATTCAAAGAGTAGTAAGATAGATTAACGTGCATTCCGGAAGTTCAAGAGAACATTTGAGAGTAAGCCCATCAGTCCTAAATGAGGATTTATTTTTAATACTTTTAATTGTACTACGGAGCTCATCTAATGCTACGGGAGTGAAGAAGAAACTGTGTAAGTTCTCATTTGCTTTAGGGAGATATGAAAGTGAATCATGGAAATGAGTTATGGTGTTCATTAAATTTTTAGCCATATTAACAAAGTAAGTGTTTAAATTCTAAACAATTCAAAACAAGTCTCCTTAGCAACATTACCGGATTTGCATGGCTAGCCTCCCATTATAATAAATGTCCTTGGCAGCTTTTATAGTCTTACGATAAACCCTTCTATAAAGTATCACGTAATTATGAAAGAAAACGCTGTCTGTGAATTTTTAGGAAAGACAATGAGCGCATGTTCTTTGCAGATATACACAAGCCTGTCGTAGACCAGGGTATACTTTGTTTAATTTTGATAGGCCTAAGAGGAAACGCCTTGCCAGTTTAAGAACTATACTTTTAGTCAAAAACTAGTATAAAGTATGTAGTAGTTACCATACGATCCAAAAAAAGCGGCGTCAAAGACGGCCAGGGAATGACAATCGATAATAATGTCAAGCTCTAGGCGTAAGTAAATGGCGTCTACTCGTACTCTTCTTTATTTTTAATGGCACTTACCGCCAGTTGGCCGTAAGTAGGTTGTAATTTATTTTATATTGAGTGAAATTATTTTTTTAAATGGTGTAGGTTAAAAATGAAGAAAAAAAATATTTTTTTTTGGAAATAGATTTGTTGTCCCTGAAACGTTCTATCAACTTAATCTTTCTCTATAATTAGTGTTAGGTTTTAGTAAATGAAATCTAGAGATTGACCCCTTCAAAATTATAATCGATTGTCGTTCCCCAGCTGGCTTTATACCAAATTATACCGGTGCGTCTCAAAAAGCGGCTCACCCCTATAACCTTTTATTTTTTCAGATAACAAAAACAAGATTTGGTATGTTAGTATATGACATAAATTAGGATTAATTGATGTATTCAATTATTTTGTTCACTTTCTGTTTTACCGGAAATGACTACAAATTTCGATTTTTAAATGGCACCCTCGGTGTATTTTTACTTTATTCGGTAGAAAATTACACTCTGAACAGAATAATATATCGACATTTTCACTTAAAAAAATCAGATTTTAAATTTCAATCTAGACTGCTGTGGCTGTGTTAAAAACATTAATATCCAAGGAGCCAACATTAAAGAAGCCTGGGAAACATAGATTTGATCGTCTAATATTTTTCGTGTCTTGTCCTGGCAGATTAAAAGGTGCCCAAATCGTATTTTTAATCATATTTTAATTTTTGCAAATGGAACAAGGGTGGCTCATTACTATTTGGGAAAAACATTTTTTTACGAATAATTTGGAACCACACACTTGGTATTTCGAGTCAAATTGTCGTTATAAACCGCATGTTACAATTTCATGTGTCATTTTGGTAATAAAGCAAAAATATACCGAGGGTGTCATTTAAAAATCAAAAGTGGTTTCAGTGGTCATTTCCGATGAAACAGGAGGTGGCTGATTTGTCCTGATTTTTGTCATATACTAACATATCAAATCTCGTTAATTTATCTGAAAAAAAAAATAGAAAAGTTATAGGGGTGAGCCAGTTTAGACGCACCCGGTATATTATATTGTAATTATTATTATTATATTGTAATTATTATATTGCATATTAAGTGAAAAATTTTGTTCTTAAATATCTACTACCTATATATTATACATATTATAAACGCGTGTTCAAATATTAATCTTGTGGGATACATATCAATATAAAAAAATATATCATCGTAACAACAGATATTTTAGAAACGTATAGGTTTACATATTTCACTGAGATTTATGAAAAAAGTCCTTTGCCTCGGGTATAGATACCGAAACGCCGTGGAAACAGTTCGAAATGCAACGAAATTGAACAAGACAACAAGAAACAACCAAAAAAATCCCCCCGCGTCCTTCTCCGCAATTTCACGAGTAGTTTCGAGGCGCTGTTAAGAAATGAAAGTAGGTAAAGACAAACTATTTCAGTTTATACACCCGGAGATAAACCTAAACGCCACCTTGACTTGCTTCGAACTATTCTCCGAATATTGATAGGTAAACTTGTTGCTTATATTTAACAGAATTCGTATCTCTTCTAGTTTCCGATTTGGGACACCCTGTACAGTACATAAAATAGATTCCAGTTATTGCCAGTAGCAGTTTTTGAGTTGCAGCAGAGTGCATTCTTTTTCACATGTTCCAAGCTTGATATTTAAAATGCATATAGCTAAACGGTTTTTCTGAAAATTTTCCCGAGTTGTCGAGTTACGCTACTGAACGCCATCCGGCGATATTTTTCATTCCGTTTTTGGGCGTTTTCTCCGTTACGGGATCCTAGTGACCCAGTGGAATTTCGGTCAGCAATAAACACGAGTATAAATTATATTTTTTCTGATACTGAAAAAATCGCGCCAAAAAAGGATTCGATAATTCATTTTTATCGTCGCCTTATTCCAACTGAAAAATATTATTCGCTTTACAATATAAATAGGTACACAAAGTTGCTTACATTTCGAATGTCAGGCTTTTATGGCTTTCAGGTTGAAATGATATACTTAATACGTAATGTTGAAGTATACGAATGTTTGCTTCTCTTCTGTAGCTATCAATTGTTGTATTTTTCTTACCAACTCTATACAGGATGGCTCATTGTACCAAAATTACACTAAGTCACACTTCCTGTTTGATATTTTCATTCTTAACTTTATTACAAAATATCAATAATTTCTAATGTTCTTATTTCTAAAATACATGTTAAAGTTAAAGGGAAATTTAAAAGCAGTTGAAAAAGTGTTATGCATATTCTTTTGTCTTTGTAAGCAGATTTCTACTGTATATGAATTAAATTACCCTTTTTTAATCGAAGACAACTTTGAGCATTCCATTAGTTACTACACACTTTCGTTTTGTCAGCCTTTTATGGCTTTCAGGTTAAAATGATATACTTAATACATAGGCCGGATAGCGAGGGTTTTAGCACAGTTTAAAGAATACATACCAGTTGGCCCACTCTAAGGAATTCTATTGTTATTTTGACTTCAAAGGGACAAAAATTGTACGTTTACCGGGTACAGCGGAAGTGCTATTTTATCAGTCAGAACGCTGGCCGTATACGAGGGTCAACTAAAAATACTAAGGAATTTTAATATAGCAAGTAGAAAAATAAAAATACAGTACTAGTTTTATTGATTAACAGCATATCTGTGGGATCCTATAACTCCTAAGGCACTTTTCCAGGCTCCACACCTACAAGTTATTTTCCTTATCAGACTCTAATTATACATATTATGGTGAATACATTAATATTAAAATATTAGATATATTATTCTATCCTACCCTTGCTGGAATATGGAATTGTCAATAGGGTAATTATTATTAATAACTATTGGTGGAAACCCCATATGAAGAAAATGTATAATAAATAAATATAATTAATATAAGTTACTTTTTTAATATATATATATAATAATAATTTGCATATTTCTTAAATTATAGCATGTTTTGCTTTATAGATGTTTCTGCATTATTACTTTAATTACCTACCCAGAAAGCTAAATTTTATCGTAAGGTAATAAAAGTTTACCTTTGCATACAATTTGTGTTGCCATTGTCAATTTTTTTGGAATTTTTTCTAAATTTTATGATTATCATGAACAGTAATTATGACTGTTAGTAGTTAATTGTGTAACAAATTTTACTGTTCGATAAAATTTAGTAAAAACTGAAAAAAAAATTGACAATGGTAAGACAAGTTGTATCCAACAACTTTTTATTACCTTTTTATAGAAAGATAGATAATTCAAGTTAAATGCAAACAGCTAAAAAGCAAAATATGCTATAACTTAAGAAATATGCAAATATAATTTATTACAGTATTTACTACTAATTGAAGAGCACACTGGAAAAATATTGAAAGTACCAAAAGGGGGGGGGGGCTACACCGTTTGGTACCTAAATAAACGGGAATATCGATAACGGCCACATAGAAACAGGCATTTAAAAATGGTAAAAACGATATAAACTCGGATATAAAAGTCCATGCGTAATTTGAATAAAAAAAACGGTTTCCTGAACATTTATCATTTCTGGAGACTCATATTTTTTCCCATGTGCTCGTCAATTGTTATATTGACTGTTACATAAAATTTAGTAAAAACTCTAAAAACTTGTCAATAGCAGAACAAGTTGTATGCACGTATTTTTATTACCTGACGATAAAATTTGGACTTTCCAGGTAGGTAATTAAAGTTAATCCAAACATCTAAAAAGTAAAACATACTATTTAAAAAAATTCAAATATCTTAAAAAATAATTTAATATGCACTTTGCAAACCGGTAAATACTGCAAAATCCAAAACATAATAGTAAAGTATCTACTACTACTCTAAAATATCTACTAAAATAATAAACTAATTGTTAAAAGTAAATATTTTGTGCATATTTCATTTATATGTATATTTTTAAAACAATTTATTCATAGTTAGGTTTCCATAATTATAATATACTTAATATGTCTAATACTTTAATTATTATATACTTAATATCCTTTACTATATAAACACATACCTTCCGTCATCTTTTGGGCACCTATAGAACGATATATTGTCGGTCATTCTACTTTCACAACCATCCACTGCACAAATATTTCTAGTAGACATTTTATTCACAATTCGAACAAAACAACTAAAACACTGTTTTTGGTTCACCCTATGCGTCGGACCAAAAACAAAACAAAAATAAACTTCGAACGCTGTATACACGTCGAGCAACGGATGTAGACTGACCCAAGTCTACAAGACAGGCGGGGAGCGGCGAGAGGAGTTTTGATACGGGCGAAGAGTGGGTCAACTGGTATATTTATATTCTTTAAACTGTAGTTTTAGGGTCCGAATTCTGAACACCTGGGCCGATTGACGTGAAATTTTAACAGTGAATAGAGATATATGTAAGAAACAAAAGTTACATAGTAGCGATACGTGCTTTCACCCTGGAGGTGAGTGTCACCTCTTCTCGGGGGTAAAAAATAAATCACTCATTTTAACTGCAAAAATCAATAAAGGGATGAATTCTAACCAAAATGTTCTATAACATTTTTTTCAGAGAATTAATATTTGCCTAGTTATCTAGTATTTAAAATGTTGATTGTTCATCTAAAAACTGCATATGTTTCTGCCATTTTTTTATAAATAACTGGATAACCTTGCGTTTTATAGCAAAACTCATATAAAGCAAAAATTAAGCTTTTGGAATAACTACACGATTCTTTTTTTGTTGATTACCGTAGGTGTAATAATAGCCGAGTTATCACTCTGTAAAGGTGATTTTTTATTTTTCGAAAACAATTTCCAATGTTGCAAAAAAATTGCAACATTTTACCGTAAAATAATGGCGAAAACACATTTTTCGAAGAAAATGAATATGGCCGCTATTAATTAAATTCTTTAAAAAAGTTCGTAGCTCAAAAATTCGCGGAGTTATGATAAAAATAAAATGTTCACATCATTTTTTCGGAAAAAAAATTAACAACAAAATCTATGTCTAAAATCATAAAAATAAAAACTAAGCGTAATACAACATACAGGGTGGCCCATCGAAAACCTTCCGCAAAGCATAACGGCCAGGGTAATTTTTTTTTTCAGAAAATTCAAAAACACGTCAATTTGTTTTGGCCAGGGGACATCTTTGCCTGAAATTAGCTGCAAAATCTTCAACCCTCTAAGCGGGGGGGTGTCATCTCCCGATTTTTTTCAAATGGGAAGGGGTCATGGTACCGCAGTGAAAGGGCTTTCTATTCTCTATACTTTCCTGCTTCGTTTTTTGAAGATCGGTCGAGTCGTTGGGAAATATGAAGGATTGAAATTTGAAAAGTTTTTAAACATTTATCAGAGTAAATGATAAGGATAAATTCTTCGACCAATTTGCTGTTTTCTTATTATTTCTAGATGTTTGCAATTGCTGCGCAGATATTTTAAATGAACGCCATTCTTGACAAACACCTTTATGGCAAAATTGTTCGCCAGTTAGTAGCAAAAATTTTGCGAAACTGGTTCCGTTATGAATAAAAAGAGGCAGAGGAAAATCCTGTAGTAAATGAAGCTATGGAAGTGTCGTATTGGGCCAAGTTGCCATGGACAGTATTCTGAGTACAAGAAAATTAGCCAATGAGACCGGCGGGAATCGTACAGTTTCCAAAGGATATTAAAAAATCACAAGTTCCACCCATACAAAATTCAGTTGATACAAGAACTCAACGAAGACGATTTTGATCGTTGCTTGCAATTTTATTAAACTATGAGTGAACGAGTGGCGAATGATAATAATTTCCTATTTAATGTGTGTTTTTTCGGATGAGTGTACTTTCTTTTTGAACGGCGTAGTTAATCGGCACAACTGTCGGTTCTGGGCTGAGGACAACCCCAGAGTCTTTCACGAGGTGCACACACAAAACCCTCAGAAATTGAACGCGTGGGCTGGTATTTTTGGAAATTCTATTGTGGGTCAGTTTAACGATATTGAGAAGAACTTCAACGTACAAGTCACAGAACAGCTATCTAGCAACAACCGCACCTGATCGTTCAACGTTGTGGCAAGTGAAAATGCGTAAACATCTAGAAATAATAAGAAAAACAGCAAATTGGTCGAATTTATCCTTAATTATCATTTACTCTGATAAATGCTTAAATAAACTTTTCAAATTTCAATCCATCATATTTTCTCAATGACTCGACCGATTTTCAAAAACGAAGCGGGGAAATATAGAGAATAGAAAGATCTTTTCAATGCGGCGCCACTTGACCACCCTTTCCATTTGAAAAAAGTTGGGGTATGACACCCTCGCTTAGAGGGTTGAATATTTTGCAATAATTTTTGAGGCAAAAGTTGTCCCCCTCACAAACAAAATTGACGTGTTTTTGGATTTCTTGAAAAAATAAATACCCTGGCCGTTATGCCTCGCGGAACGTTTTCGATGGGCCACCCTGTATACAGTTGGCTATATTTAAGTACTAACAATGGGCTGTGCAAGTACGAGCGGTTTAGAATGCCTAAATTTCGAAGAACGTTGAAAATAATTATGTTTAATTATTTTTTTAAAAAATAATTTTTTTGACATAAATATCTCAAAAACTAAGCAAGATACGTAAAAATAAAACAGTAAAATTGAAGGTCTTTTTTGCAATATTTTTGCTCTCTTTCAATTTTTCTGTAGATCTCTTTATTTCGTAGATATTACGTTTTTTATTCTGACGTGCGTGTAATGGACCACCTTCTTTGAGCCTTTAAGACCCAAAGATCTCGTAAAAATGAAGAGTTCAAGACTGTTCAATTATAGAGGATAATTTGTAGCTGGTGTAATTTCCTACAAATTGATAGTTTTTATTATTATGATTTTAGTCATAGATTTTTTTGTTAATTTCTTTCCGAAAAAATGAGGTGAAATGAGGTTTATTTTTATCATAAATCTTTTTGTGCTACGAACGAGTTTTTGAACGATATAACGAACGAAGAATATTATACGATTTGAAGTTGAATTTTAACCTTCAATAACTTTCAAACGAGTAGATTTAAATGAAAATCATATCAGACCTTTTTTGAAGACCGTTCAATTTTTCCGTTTTTTTTTCAAGAATATGTATACATTTTTACAATACGCTGATTTGTTAAACGCAATAAAATTCCAAAAAAATTGTTTCTCCGTGTTATTTAAATGAAAAATGGGAAATCTAAAATCTGTCCAATGAGTCAGCGAAGATTTCCGATCGTTAGAGGGACTTATATTCATAAAGCGCATGTAATTATAACAAAATAAAGACAAAAGAATTCACAATTCCCATCCACAAGTGCATGGAAAACGAAAAAAATTGATCGGGACAGATAAGGGTTCTTTCGAACAATGTTGGTTTAGTAGATATGTGATATATGTGATAATCGTAACAATGAAAATATTCAACAAAGATAAGTTGTTTTACGGTTAGACTTTCAGAACATTTTTTCAAATTCCCGCCGGATACCCCTGAAATTTTTGCCACCTTAAAAACCCGGACGTGTCGTAATCACGTGATTTTTCCAAGGCTCGCTTCGATATAAAGACACTGTTACTTCTCTGTGATTTCAATCTAGTATTAATCACAAATATTCACTCAAAAATTATAAATATTGTTATTCAAAATAATTGCGACAATAATTAAACACAAGAAAATGGATAGCCTGGAATATTAAAAAAAAATATTTTGACTTTCATAGCGTTAATTTTTAATAGTGTATATTTTTTCGATTGCTATTAGGTCTAAGATCGTCTTTAAATATAAGACAACCAAAAAAAAAGAAATATTTTGTTGTGGACAATTAAAATTGCTGAGCGTAGTTGCATTATTATATGCATTATTCTCTGCAAATCAAAGCTTCTATTAATGAATGTACCATTCGCATTGGCGAAATGCCTTCAGACGAACTCGGCCAAGATGTCGCTAGGCTAGTTACCGCCGTCTCGGTAGTACCAACGACGACATTCTTCCTTCTTTTCTGCTTCTTTCTGCCGGTAACTCAATACCTATTTAGGTAATGGACCTGTATACCTACTGAGGAATTTATTTTTGTATCTATGAATAGACCAGACCTAGCGAATTTTTCACTCTATGCCATTTGACTCTTATTTCTAATCGCATACAAACACACACACACATACCGGTAACTGTTTATTCTCTTAACTGTTCTGTTCTATTCATTAGGTTCGTTGTTTATAACTTTTTTACAATTACCGAGAATGTATCCACGTCCAAGCATAATAACAAATATGTGCCTTGCTCTTCAGCACTGTTTATAGGTTACTGCGAGAAAAATATGGTAATTTTAATTGAATCATTCGTAAAATGTATCTAATAATAATTATAAAATATAAAATATAATTATAAAATATAAAATATATCTAATAATAGATTGTACAGGAGGAGGGAAATTAATCGTGATCTTATAGATCTATTGTGTTCCACTTTCTTGAGATATAACTCATCATACAGTATCAGCGCTTTTAACAAAAGCCCGTATATGAGACGGTTTTACAGCTGAGACGGTTTTACCATCTATTATTTCATTTTCAAAAAACAATCATCGAAATTAGTGAAGAATTAGTGAAGAAAAAAACACTCTTTGATCCTTTATACAGGGTGACGCCTGACATAAGACGCAGTAGCCCCAAGGAGAACAACTGTTTGTATTCAAATGAATTTGGAAGTGTATGTAAGTTAATTTAAAGTATTTTTCAAAAACAAATAAAGTTCTACAGGGTGTCTCCATAAAAAGTTATGCATCAAAGTTTTGTGTTTTGGAATGCAAAACGATATATACAGTACATCTGCTGGATCTGTGTCTATGAAAGGAATGCGGACACTTTGTTGAATTTTTATTGATGGGACGCGTCGTCTATTTTTTTACGAAAAACATCGAGAGAATATCGGTTCCCCTATCACGGATACCCCGTAGCTACAGAACGGACAGACGTACTGTATTCATTGCTTTTCGGATTCTATAGGAAAAAAATAAAGGTGAGTTTCATTAAAGAAGCATATGACTAAAATAAAGTATAATATATGGTTTTTGATATAGGTATTTTGTTTGTAAAATGCAAGGTGTTTAACATTTTCTAAAAATGAGGAAAACATTTTAAATTTCACTAAAATTTACGTAAATTGTAATTAATAAATATGTAATTATCCTGTATAGCCTGAGAGGAAGTTAAAAAAGTAAAGGTAACCATTGGTAATTTAAACCATATTAAGACTTGACCCTAAAAGTTATACAGGGTGAGACAAAATTTAATATTGAACATTGGCTATCATGTTTCAATGAAGTTTCTAGATATTTTCAGTTCTATGATTTAGTAAGAGTAGATCTTGATTATGTAATAAAAATTGAAATGGTTCTATTATACCTGATGTTACTTAGCATATAACATAGCCACAAATTACCTATAACAGATGCGAAAGAAAGCGACTGCATCGGAAACCGCTCGGCAAACCCCACACGCCTATTGAGTGGTGTAAATACACCAGTCGTTTAGTCCGGAAACCTATGCTGTGTCGTATTCGCTTGCTGGAATGACATAGTGCGTGGTTATATGTTTCTTTTTAAAAACGCGTGTAGGGGTTTTGTTGAACTTTTGAACTGTTATTTCTAAGTTTTGGTAATTTGTATATCTTATTTAAAATGGGATACAAATGTGTTTATTTATAAGGGGAAAAAAAAGATATTTATGAGTATAAAAAATTAATTTATTGAACAAAATTTAATTAAAAATGACAAAATAGGTACTTTTCTATTGAAGTTTCTATCGGACTTTTTCGACTATATAAATCTTTATTTGTAAACTTTAATACATCAAATATTTTCAATCTAATAAATCATTTAATGAGTGTAAATAAGAGGAAATTTTTCACATGTGGTGGTCAAATTTCTATAGTTTTCATTATATCAAACAGCCTCTGAGAAATGTTTTTCAACTCAAAATGCCTTTTAATTATGTTTGACTACATCAATTAAAAGGGCCTTCAAATGTACATCAATGTGATATTTGTCCTAAAATTTGCCAAAAGAATCCGAATCTCTGGGTAACTCAAAATTATTTACCCATTTAAAAGCCTTTGATCATGAAGTGGGAAAAATTTGTTCATTTTATTTACTGGAAATGGAAAATTATTTATATTAAATTTTGATGAGTTTTGCACTGAAGAAAACATTCAGAGGCTGTTTGATATAAATAGAAAACTATAGAATTTGACCACCCATGTGATAAATTTCCTCTTATTTACGTCATTAAATTATTTATTAGATTGAAAATGTATTTTATGCATTAAAGCTTACAAAAAAATAAAGATTTATATAGTCGAAAAAAAGTCCGATAGAACCAATAGAAAAGTAACTATTTTGGTCACATCTTTAATTAAATTTTGTTAAAATAAATTAATTTTTTATACTATGAATATCTTTTTTTCCTAATCTCCTACGAACTGATATAATATGACGAGCAATCTATTAAATTACTGTGAGATTATATGCCTCGATAACATATTGGTGCAGATTATTTTCACCCAAACAAATAATAACCCAAACTATACATTGATGCGGAATGTCTATGAACTCTTTCTGAAGGTCACAGAAACCTGAAAGCGTAATTCGGTGTTCTGTCGCATCTGTTGTAGTTAATTTGTGACATAGGTGTGAAATTAGTTCAACTTTAACTAGTGTTTATTTTATGGGGTTTTGAAAAAAAAAATAACCCAGAAATTTGCTAAAAATTAAAACTTATTCTACAGCAGAAATAATCTATTAGTTTTAGTTAGTTATAGATTTAGTTTTATTCTGGATTTTTTTTTATGGGGATATAACTTTTTTATTTTATCAGATAAAAAAACGAGATTTGGTATGTTGGTATCAAGGTTGGTATATAACATAAATTAGGATTGATTGACGTATTCAATTGTTTTTGGTCACTTCCTGTTTCACCGGAAATTACTACAACTTTTGATTTTTAAATGGCACCCTCGGTATATTTTTACTTTATTTGATAGAAAATGACACTCTGAATAGAATTGACATTTGACATTTGACGAAACTTTTGACATTTTTCCTTTAAAAAAATTGTATTTTAAATTTCAATCTAGAGTGCCATGGTTGTGTTAAAAACACTAATTTTTAATCAAGAAGCCTTGGAAAAACAAATTTGATCGTTTAATGTTTTTCGTATCTTGTCCTGGCCGGTTAAAAGATGCCCAAATCGTATTCTTTATCATATCTAGTTTTTTTTTCAAACGGAACAAGGGTGGCTCAATAGCATATTCGGAAAAAACATTTTTTACGAAGAATTTGATACTATACACTTGGTATTTCGAGTCAAATTGCCGTTATCAACCGCATGTTACAATCTCAAATAAACCATATGCGAAAATGTCAAAAGTTGACACATGCTATGTCATTCTATTATTCTATTCAGAATGTCATTTTCTATCGAATAAAGTAAAAATATACCGAGGGTGCCATTTAAAAATCAAAAGTTGTAATCATTTCCGGTGAAATAGGAAGTGATCAAAAACAATTGAATACGTTAATCAATCCTAGTTTATGTCATATACTAACATACCAAATCTCGTTTTTTCTTTTATTATTTTTTCAAATCTGAAAAAAATTAAAAAGTTATAAGGGTGAGCCACTTTTGAGACGCACTCGATATTAAAGATAGTCAGTCAGTTATAAAACTTCAACAACTATTGTTGACAACATGATTACAAAGGATTATGGATATTTTTGACTGTCAGGATGACAGTGAAAATATTTTTTGAAAAGTGTATGCACTGAAGAAGGAGGGAAACATTTTGAGAATTTGATATCCTCTAACTCTTTTTTGTCATATTCCCAACTAGTAAATAAATACTTTAAACATAAACATTGCTTGAAATTCCATTTCATTTCTTAGTTTCTGGATATTATAATGCCAAGCGAGTGACTATAAAAATATACTACACTAGCGTGTACCAGCGACTTCGTTCGCGTCGAATTAATCATTTGTAATGGTGATGATAAAGCAAAGCAAGAATTTCCATTAACATACTTTTTCCATTACATTTCCATTAACATTTTCTCACATTGATGTCAGCATGAGAAAAAACAATATGGCGATATTATTATATAACTTGGTAATATTTGAGGGGTAGTTTCATCTCGTTGGAATTTGACTTTCGAAAAATCCGTTTGCGATACGTTACGTTAAGCAGTTTAAGCTGAATCGTGGTTAAGAAATTACCCAACTTTTTGGAACACCCTGTATGATTTTTTAAAAAATTTCAAAATATGTAAAAAAACACAAATAAATTATGCTTGTCCAAGCGTTTTCCCGAAAGACTAACCGTTTTTTAAATAACAAATATTGTAATATTTGAGGGGCTTTTCACCCTCTTGGAATTTGAGTTTCGAGAAACCCCTCCTTATCGAACCTCTACACCCCACAGTCAATCCGTTTGCCAAAAATCAGCTTTAAACGTCAAGCAATGGTCATATTGTATGAAACACCCTCTATAAATTTATAAAAAAATCTTAAAATATGTAAAACAACAAAATAAAATATACGTGCTTAAGAGTTTTTCCGACAAACTCACCGGTTTTAAAATAAAAAATATTTTAATATTTGAGGGATAGTTTAATCCCCTTAGAATTCGAGTTTCGAAAAATCCCTTCTTATCGAACATCTACACCCTAAAGTCAATCTGTTTTCCAAAAATCAGCTTTTTAACGTCAAGCGCTTTAAGCAGGATCGTGATTAATCAATGACCAGATTTTTCGAAACACCCTGTATACATTTTTAAAAAATCTTAAAATATGTAAAAAAACAAAATAAAATATACGTGTTTAAGCGTTTTTTCGGAAACTTGACCTTTTTTTAAATAAAAAATATTGTAATATTCAAGGGGTGGTTTCACCCCCTTGGAACTGGAATTTCGAAAAATCCCTTCTTATCGAACCTCTACACCCTAGAATCAACCTGTTTGCCAAAATTGAGCTTCTTACGTTGGGTGGTTTGAGCAGGATCGTGATTAATCAGTATGTGAGTCACTTAAGGATTTTATATATTAGTATAGATATAGATACTGATCATTTTAATACAAAGATTTAATTTAATAATAAAAATTAAGTTCTAATTGTTTCTTTTTATGAAAATTATAATAAAAAGTAGGAAAAAAAATTGCAGGTTTTGACAATAAAAGAAAATTATTCAGCTTTGATAAAATGGAAACTTATAAAGCAATCTACAATATAAAGATCTTTAAGTCCCATTGATTTCTCCTATTCATATTACGTGATAAATCTAAAAGGGAGCACGAATTACTAACGAAGAAAGAAACTTTTCAATAAGCCCAACTAATTTGCGGTGATCTACGATTCAGCTAACAACAGTTCGATGGTTTCATGTCAACAACGACTATTCCTTGCTAGGCGCCATCGCCAGCTCGTGAAAGCGCTCTTCGGATCATCGTGGGTGTACTATAAAAACAACTCAACAACGCAATACATTTTTGCTCTTATATAACCCCTTTTTCTCCTAACGAAACGTTCGACATCTCGGCCCATTGTTCCCGCATCCAAAAGGCTGTCCAAAATCGATCGCGATTCGTCACGTAAAGCGAAAAAGAGAAAAAATCACTTCCCAGTCGAAATACGCGATACGTGAGTGAAGAAAGTGTGGTATTAAAATGGGGCATTGTCCGTGCACAATGCGAAAAAAATATGAAACTTAACCTCCTTATTTTTTCGGGTGGCACAATGTTTGTGTATTTAAATAAGGAATTGCAAATTACATAAATAAAATTTAAAAAAAAACTAACTGGTATATCCAAAATAACAGAAGTGATAATTGTTGATGGTTCATTTTATTTTTGTAATATTTTAATTTATAAAAATGTTATGCAAAAGTTGTATTAGACTTTTCTGAAGAGGCGTTAAAGTTGTACCGTATGATCGAGAAAAAACGGCGCCAAAGGCGGCTGGAGAATGACTATCGATGCTATTTTTGACGAGGTCGAACTCTGCTCAAAGTTAATTAACTCTAATTTGATTTTTTTAGTTAATTAAAATTCTTCTTCTTTTCACTTTAAAGATCTTCAAAAAAATTAAATTTTAATTAAAATTAATACTAATATTTAATTAATATATGTAGAAAATCTAGAAGATAATAGTAAGTTTCCGGATACAGAAATCTATATCCAAAAAATATTTTTTTCTGATAATTTGAACTATACCAGTTCTAATTAATAAAAAATCTATATTAGGTAAATCCAGTAAATCGTAATTAATGCAGAATGCGTCTTTAAAAGTAAAGAAGAGAAAAATCAAAAAGGCTCTAACCTAACTATCGCCCGTCCCAGTCCCAGGTATTTCGATAACATCTAGTGTTAACAAAAATTGGATTATTCTACTGTTAAAATGTATGGATTATCCTTTTGTAATTGTCTAATACAGACTAGACCCTTCAGATTTACTAATACTGTAGCTGTATACCAACATGTGTGTTCAATTACTAGTAATAACCCGTTAGTTGATGGAAGAAGTATCGTGTTTATCAACAAAGTTAATTGTAGGCCTTTAAATTTTGCTTGATATGGTCATATTTTGTAATATTCAATTCATAATTGTTGATACGTCTGGTGGATGATGTTCAATTTTATACATGTATAAAACATAAACACACTAAATTGAAGTACTAGAAACAGTAAGGTGAGATATTTTTAAGAATCTGTATTATTACTTATACATTACTTTTTTACTTATAGAATATCTACCCCTGTGTATAACCTCTAAGAAACAAATTAAATGAACAAAACTATGTCAAAGAAATAGTCTATTGTATAGAGAATTTAAAGAAAACCAAATAGGTGATGCTGTAATCAAAGCTTTGTCGATATTGACTTACCGAAATGTATAGGCATACGTTATGTTTGTACAATTTGTTTTTGAATTTCTTCTAGGTTTCTGCATCTTCAGTCAGTGAAAGTAGAAATATCATCAGCAGTTTTTTCAGTCAATAAGATTCAACATTTAAAAATACAGGGATACTTAATCATTAATTAATCTAATTAATTTTTTTTGGGATATAGGCACTATAAGCAGCAAAATATTAGCCTTATAATCCCGGAAGATGTGGGCAATAAATTAAATGATAAAGAATTGTAAATTGTTTATACTTTAAAATAAAAAAAATTGACATTTTAAATTTTATATTGTATTTATTTATTAAATGATAAAATTAAAATACTTATATACTACATGATCTAACACTGTAAGTCTTAGTTTCTTTGGTTTGGTTTACTGTTTGCCGAGTACTATGGGTATAGTTCATTAAATTAATAGATTCTATTCTTATGATTGACACATGCATATTAATTGTTTTCTTAAGTTATGTTACAATGAAACTCACCTTATAAACAGTATAATATAGGTCTGTATTTTCTTTCGAATGGTATTACAAAATATTTTTTACTGTGGACCCTACTAATCAATATACTATGCCTGGTTCAAGAGTCTAAATCTGTACTTATTACATTTAATTTAATAACAAACCTAAATTATTTGTCTAAGTTCTGCGACTTACTAAAAAAACAATTATGATTTTCGAAAGTGATTAACACACACTTTTTCCAAAATTATATATTACTTCTTGATGTATGTATTATATTAATTCATTTATTTACTTCAATTGTTCCAAAGTGTATATTATTTCCTACAATCTACCAGTAGTTACGTTAAAAGTTAGGTATGTAAATAAACGACTTACCAGCCTAAAATTATTGAGATTAAATAATGTAATATATAAGTAAATAAAATTGACAATACACCAATAACATATTTTAGCAATAACCATTGATTCCTGCATGGAACTTTGTGATTACAGCATCACCAATTTTGTTTTCATTAAATCCTCTATGCAATAGATTATTTCTTGGACACAGTTTTGTTCATTTAATTAATATGCTTCTTGGAAAACAGAAACTTGGGCATACACAGGAACAGATACTCTATAAGTAAAGAAGTAATAATACAGGGATTTCGTAAAAATTACTATCTCACCTTATTGTCTCTCACCTTATTGTTTCAATTTGGTTTGTTTATAATTTATATATGTGTAAATTGAACATCGTCCACCAGAAGTATCAACAATTATGAGTTGAATATTGTAAAATATGACCATATTAAGCAAAATTTAAAAGCCTACAATTAATTTTGTCGATAAACACGATACTTCTTTCATCAACTAACGGATTATTTACTGGTATTAAACACACATTTTTATTTACAGCTACAATCAATGCAATATTAGTAAATCTGAACGGTCTAGTGTGTATGAAACAATAAAAGGCTAATCCGTACATTTTAACAGCACAATAATCAAAAATTTTGTCGAAATGTTTCGGTTGGAGGGATCGGAGGCTTGTCGGACGACGAGATTTAGTTAGGTTAGAGTCTTACTGGCCTTACTCTTCTTTATTTTGAAAAAGGCGTTTACTGCATTAAGAATGATTTAATATCGATTTTTTATTGAGTAGAACTGGTGCAGATCAAAACATTTGAAAAAACAATTTTTTGGGAATAGATATGTGTATCTGGAAACTTTCTATTCTTTTCTGGTTTTTCTATATAAGGTATTAATTTTTGACAAATTTTATGTCAATTCTCAGTAACCGACGTCTAGAGTTCTATCTCGTCAAAAATAGCATCGATAGTCATTCCTAAGCCGCCTTTGACGCCGTTTTTTCTCGATCATACGGTGTTTTTGTCTAGAATTTCGGTTCATTTGGAATAGTCATTTAAAAGCTATTTGCAAAAATCAACCTTCAAGTTAGTAAAATTTATAATACGGCTCAGAGAAGCTACAATTAAAATACCAGCAAAAATCTGATGTGCGATTGTTAAATTCCATTTCCTAACCTAACTAATAAAGTAATTTTGTATAAAATAATTAAGAATTTCCCAACTTCTGAAAGAGTTAAGATGATTAAATGGCATTTTGCTGGAAATAATATTCTCGCTGTGTTAGATATGTTCGCAGCTCAGTATCCGGAAAACCTACAGTGCTGAGATGGAATTATAAGGATATCGTTAGGGTGTCATTTTTTTTATAACGAGAAAACGTCAGTAATCGCGATAATTTAAAAACTCAACTTTTTAACACATAACAGGCCATAACTCAAGAACGACTTTAGATATTGAAACTTTTTTTTATTTTAAAGATCGGATATTTTACAATATGTTTACATAAGAAAAATTCAATAAGGTTGTTTTTTCCATTCAAAAATTGTAAACAATCCATCCATTTACTTGTAGATCATAGCAATTTTCAGCAATCGTGTTATTTTTTATTGAAAAAGATTTTCACATACTGTCTAAAAAGAAATCCAGCAGATATATTAACAAAGTTCTTGAAAAAACTACAATCTATTATTTCTAATAGATTTCGAGATATCGATTTTTGAATTCAGAGTTCTAATAGCGCGACCACTATCGAACACCCACTCAATTCCACTTATTTTTACCAAAAATGCAAGTGTTTCTAGCTTGCACTTAAAAAAATTCAATATACATTGAAAATTACAACGACTCGTTAATAAATAAACAAATTAAGTATCAGGAGACGTAATTAAATCGTGAAGCTGAACGCATGACGCACACCTTTCTATAGAACTTTAAGTACTGACAGCAACTGACAGAGGTATTGATTGGGTCGACCGGTCAACTGCGACAAATCTGCTATATCCCCTTCCACGTCTCTTAGCGATGTGCACAGTTTCTCGGTTTATTTCATACGTTTGGCAACGTGTTTACTGTCCTCTCTTTGTTCAGTACAGTGTGTCCCATTTTAGTTGAAATCATAGGGTATCTCCGTTATTAGTGAAGATAGAAGGGTGCGTTTTGCACAAACCTGTCCCACTTTTTCGTCAAACGGAAGATGCTGCAAACAAAATTTTCATAGCCCTCTTCATTTCTGAGCTACAGGGTCTTTTCGAAAATTTTACAATTTGGGACACCCCCTGTATCTCTGTTATTGTTAAAGGTATCGAGAAGGCGAAAACTGCTTATTGTAGAACTTTTACGTAGAATACAGTGCCGTAGTCTGTTTTCTACCAAAAAATATTTTTGAAAATATGAACTAAAGTTATGTTTTTCAAATGGAACACCCTGTATATTTATAAATCATATGATCTGTCTTGCTATGGGCTTCTCAAAAATATATATCACTCTATATTTATTTTCACTATTTACTGCAATATTTAAAATATATCATTTTCTTATTAGTAGGCCGTGATAAATAACAAAAAATCAAAATGGTATTTACTAAAATAGTCATACACATATTAAAATTTATTTGGGATTGATATATTTTACTTTTGAAATAACTGTTACCACTGAAACTGTGAATATATTTTTCTTTTTTTTATAACGGGATGGGTTTGCAAATATCTAAATCTTGAATTATTAAAGCATTTTTCAGGTGTTCGACATTGTTGTAGTGCCCACGATATATTTCGTATTTCAAAAATCCCCAAAATCAGAAATCGAGAACGGCGAAATCCGGGAATCGAGGAGGCTATCAATATGCGTTCATTGGTTCCAATTCATTGATTTGAAAAATAATAATTTAACAGTATTCTAATATTTCCATAGTTATGAGGGGGAATGTTCCCCATCTTGCTGAAAGTATATTTCACGTAAATTAGCTAAAGGAATATCTAAAATTTCCGATACGATAGATTATTCTTACGTATACACGTATTCCAAGATTTACAAATAGCGGTAGAGAGTTAAGTTTCCCTAATATATAAAGAATTTATTAGCGGCTCCCAAAATAAAACAAGAGACAGATAGCAGTATACTTTTAATAATTCTTTAGTTTCTTTTATTATCAATCATGGCCTACTAATAAATATGATCTTTTAATAAAAACTTTTAAATATGTAAATAGTGAAAATAAATATAGAGTGATATATATTTTTGAGAAGCCTATGGCAAGACAGATCATATGATTTATAAATATACAGGGTGTTCCATTTAAAAAAACAGAACATTAGTTCATATTTTCAAAAATATTTCTTTGGTAGAAAAACAGACTACGGCACTGTATTCTACGTAAAAAGTTCTACAATAAACAGTTTTCACCTTCTCGATAGCTTTAGCAATAACAGAGATACAGGAGGTGTCCCAAATTGCAAAATTATCAAAAAGACCCTGTAGCTCGGAAACGAAGAGGGCTAAGAAAATTTTGTTTGCAGCATCTTCCGTTTGACAAAAAAGTGAGGCAGGTTTGTGCAAACCGCACCCTTCTATCTTCACTAATAACGGAGATACCGTATGATTTCAACCAAACTGGGACACCCTGTACATTATAAACGCATTGTACTCTTCTTACATACGGAAATCTCGACCCAAGACTAACCTTTGCCAGCCCTTAGTATACCGAATAAGTCAACAGTTTAAAGAATAAACTACAGGTTTGAAACTAAAGTATTAGGGTATTAAGCACATGGAAGTGTGAAGGCAAAAATAACTGAACAGGAAGAAAACAACAATGACTTGAATATCCTTCATGTTGAAGAAAAGAAAAACATTGACTCTCGTTTATTGGGGATACAGCAGGAAAATACCGCAGGATCTTTCGCCGAACGACTTCTTTCTGTGGAGCACACTCAAAAACCGTCTTTATGGGCATATCAAATACAGAATTAGATAAACTGAAAACGACATCTCTGTGGAATGCCAAAGATTCTCCCCTTAACAGCTTTGTATTGTTAGGCGTGAATTTCACAATCGTTTGGGGTATTATTTGGCTGTGAATGGGGGATTATGTAAACATTTTATTAATTAGCATAGTTTAGTAAAGTTCCTTTAGTTACAAATATTTGTTTTTAATGAGGCGAAGCCTGCAAACAAGTCATTCACCGCGAATACTATTCCCAGTTCAACTAAGTCTTTTGTAGATGATCATTTCAATTCAGAAAAAAATTAACCACCCTTTTCAAACAACGTAAATTCTTGAAAACAAAAAAATATGACATCGAATTTGACGATGACAAAATCACATTTTTGCTGGTATTTTAAGTGTAACTTTCTCTGGGACGTATTATAAATTTTTAGTAATTTGAAGGTAGATTTTTGCAAATGACTTTTAGATACCTATTCCAAATAAAACTAAATTCTAGACGATAGTATAACTTTAACGCCTCTTCAAAAAAGTCTAATACTCTAAAAAAATTACTCTAATAGAGTATACAAAAATTACTCTATTAGAGTAATAATTACTCTAATAGAGTAATTACTCTAATAGAGTAATTATTACTCTAATAGAGTAATTTTTGTATAAAATCATCTGGGGAGATAATATTGACCTTTTCAAAATTTACATAGGATTTTCTATGTCCCATGTTCCGATGCACCACACGGTAGTAACACAGTATTATTAGAAGAAAAGTCTTTAACAAAACTATTCGTCTACCTTCCTACAAGAGGGAAAATAATACAAACATAGATTGAACTTAACAACTTAGTTACAACTCAAAAATAAATGTTGTTTAAGTTGAAAAATTTGAATTTAAGATTAGTTTTTCATGGGGTAGAATTACGGAAGGGCTAAACATCCTGAATGGTTGTAATGTTTTTGAGATGGACCAACCATTAACAGATTTAATTTCGCTTGGATACCAAGGTGCTTCCGCGGTTCACCTTCTTTTGTTGGCTACCACCGTCTATTGTTGGCTATGCGGGCCCAAGTTGTCCGTCCTTCTTGCCAGGTGTCCTGCCCATAGCCACTTGAGGGATTTGATTCTGTGGATGATATCTATTACCTGGGCCTTTTGTCGCATCCACTCTAGCCTTTTTCGGTCTCTCTTGGTTACTCCCAGGTTGGTTTCTTCCATAAATACTCCATGCTAACTTAATCATTCTGATGATTTCTGGTATTAGAGATCCTGAGCTGTGTATTAGTTGTCCTAAATATATATATTCTTTTACTATTTGCAGTGTTTTGTTTTGGTTTGGTATTTAAACATGTCAGGGAGGCTGTACCATAATTGGAAATGGTTGAATCAGCTGAAAATGATGATGGTGGTGATAATAGGTGAAATAGGTGTACTACATAAAGGTAACATAAAGTGATTGAAAGCTCGGATTGTCCACAAGAAACCTCATTGGCAGAAAATGTCAAATTGAAGAACCCATTTTTATATCAAGCAACAATGACAGCTTTAGCAATCCAAGTATTAAACGTACCAATGCTACCCATATCTTCTCAGCATAAAAACTCACAGTTGACTACACTCCACACCTTCCCCTAGGAGATGCAAGACCTTGTCGTTGGTGGGGAAGCTCCTGGTCAGGTGCTGGGGGGAATCCCCCCTAGCACTTGGCTTGGTCTAAGAAGCATTTCACTCATCGTCTTGTCCCTCACTGTAGTGTAGTGGCCAGGGAATTGCACCAAGACATATAACGATACCGGGCGGGGCTACGGACAGCCTCAACCTTGGGGCATCGGAGGGCACCCCATTGTATTTTACCCCTTACTTCTACATGCGGAGCTCTGTAGAAGTGGACCGACTGTCCCTAGCGACTCATGGGAACACTATGAGATCTGGTAATAATAGTAATAAAAACATCACCGGTGAAGCTGTGGGGAAACACCCTAGCGACACTGGGAACAGTAACAATGAAAGTTCCAAGAGGCCAAACCCAAAGAGAACTAAAGGAGAGGTGGCTGACACTTGCGTGAGACCATCCTTCGCAAGTGGCATACAACTTACCACCTCCTCCAAGGGTCGGAAGCTTACCTCCTACTTCTAAACCCAACAGGCGACACAAGCTACCGTTTCGTCTACCCGGCCTGGGTCGTAGCTCCTCGACTGTGAAGGACACGGGTCTCCGTAGGAAGTCCTGCGACTGTATGATGAGTTATAACTCAAGAAAGGGAGACACAATAGATCTCTAAGGTCGCAGACATTAACTCCCCTCCCACTTATTCTAATTCATTCTAACACTCCATTCAGTCAATGAGGGTAAATTTTCAAAATTAAAAGGCAATATCGTTTCATGAATAGGTTTTATTTCAATCTTATTGTTATTCTCACGAGTATGAAACAATTTTTATAGTAGTAGGGCAATGCTGCATTAGATATACTCTCAAGAAACGAAATATCTATATAGTTAAGAAATCGCGATACATCTTGATGAGAAAGGAGAAGATAAGATGAGAAGTGAGAAAAGTGTGATTGGGGTACCTTTTTGATTTTATTCTTAAAATATTCCAATTATTTCATTGGATAACGTGGATCAGATTATTTATGAAAGATTATTAAGTTCATAATGAAAATATGAAAATTTGTCTCTTAATTTTCCTTCGGTTCAAATCGATCCTTTTAGTCTTATCGTATCCCAATCCTGCCGGCAGAGGCCGCAACCGTCGCGGGCCTCGGCCTTAATTAAACAGTTACACAGCTTAAATTAATTAAGTATTCAAGGATGGGCGCGATCTTTGATCTGCCTCCGCCATAATTCTAATCAATTTTAATCAATGAAGCGATTTTTTACGCCAAACGGACTTATTAAATGTCGACTTTTTCATCGTAATGATCGGTTTCGTCCTCAGTACCTGCGCTGCTGGCTGGCGCGTAATTATACGGCAAAATGTCTTGACTTGTTGAAAACGCTTATGAGGAGGATAAGCGCCTGTTTGTTTTGGCCTTTTTTCAGCCTCTATGCGGAAAAAATACGACGACCACGACGACGGTCGACCTTGATACCGTACATAAACAAGTAAGAATTTTATACGGAGATCTCGGACTTAAGGATGAGCTACGACGGTACCAGTAACTTATAGGGAAAATCTATAATGAGGTCCTGACTTAATATGATGTACTGTTTTATTTATTGTGAAGGTATTTTTACTTTTGAGGGGCATGCGCTATTTGTGGTGTTCCATAAGGGGACTTCCACCCTTCCAGTACAAAATTTGTTATTGAAACTAACAGAGTTAGTTACGTACTTCGATTGTCATTTTTTTTCTAAACCTACTAAGCATATATACAGAAGAGGTTATTCAGGTAAGCTCATCGATATATGCTCAGACAGTCAGGCGGCACTTGGGGCGCTTATGAGTTCAAATTATTCGTCGAATGCCTAGGTGAACTGGGAGCTCTGGCACGAAGGAACATAATTAAATTATTCTAGTTGCCCGACCACAGCGGCACCCAAGGCAACGATAAAGCCGATGAGCTAGCTAGGCAAGGTTCATCGGCATCCTATCTTGATCCGGAGCCAGTACTGGGAATACCCAAATGTATGGCCCATAGTGCACTAAAACTCTGGATCAGGGAAAAGCAGAATGTCTACTAGAGAAACAGACAGCGGCACAGGCACAGCAAGGACTTTATCCAAGGACCTAGCTCTAAAACCGCAAAGGAACTGCTAATGCTTAGCAGGAATAACTTCCCCTAGGAGATGGAAGACCTTGTCGTTGGTGGGCAAGCTCCTGGTCAGGTGCTGGGGGGAATCCCCCCTAGCACTTGGCTTGGTCTAAGAAGCATCTCACTCATCGTCTTGTCCCTGACTGTAGTGTCATGTCCAGGGAATTGCACCAAGACATGCATAATTTAATGCAGGACACAGGGATAGGAGAATGGGTGCAGCTATAGAAAGGGGACAAACACAACAAGCTTTACAGTTCGCAGTGTTTCCGGCAGAGGATGGCCACTTCGGGGCCCCTTGATATTGGAAAAAAGCATATATACTAAATTAGATTCTTCAATGTGGTTTTCGACCCGTTCTCTTCTGATCCTTAAGTTATAATCTTCCGTCATGTAATGCTCAAAAATTATAGAAACTTGGAGATTGAACCCTCCATAATAGGCTCTGTCAATAGCCTAGAATTCCCTAGTACAGAGAACCGTACATTTCTATTTCTATTGAATCACTATATAAATATTGCAGTTATGTTTTGAATATTTATATATTTTCAATTGAAACAAACAACTACAATAAATCAAGATTGTCGAAAGTAATTTTACCATTCCAATCAGTTATGGCCAATCAAGAAAAAAAGAGAAAAAGAAAAGGAAAAACCTTTTGAAATCGAAAATATTCAAAGTGCGCCTTTCAATATCGTCATTGTTATTAACGACGAAATCTCATCTCTGTAATTATTCATTGTCTCTAGATGGTAACATAACACACAACCACACCGGTAAGGCAATACCCAAAACAGCTATCTTGTTATCTTTGACTTGTCATTCGTAATAAACTTTTCGTGTATCGTTTGGAGCGACGTAAGGTCCACCGTGAAAACGCCGTCATTAAACATCGTACAAGAAATGGTAAGATATCATCTAATATATCCAGTGGAGGACATGTCTAATGAAGGTAATGTCTATAGTGTTGCAGTGGACATTATTCAATTATTACAAATAAGCTATAAGCGTGCGTAAAATGTGATGTCAATTGGGGAAGATGTCGGAGATCCAAACATATTTTATTTAAGAACTAATTTTCTATATATTATTTTACGAATACTTTAACTTTTAATTTTTATTTATTTTAATACTTATTCTAATTTAGTGCGTAGGGTGACTATCAAAATTTTCAGAGCCTCCACAGACGCACAATAGTCATTTTTTGAAATCTAGGTGGATAAAAATCCGGTTTCCTTAGGTGTACTAATTTACATTTGTTTATGTATATTGTAAAGATAAGAACTCATACTAAGAAAATATGCACAAACAGAAATGCTATGTTAGTTGATGTTTGATAAAAAAAATATTGTATCGAGCAATTTAAAACAGGTATGGACTGCTTTGCAAATCCGAGCAGTAATAAAGTGAATATTATTGACTTGTGTTCGCTAGTTCAAAAGATTCCAAAAATTTTAAAACATGGAAAATGTAGATCAAGGTATGTACTATTAATTAAAAATATAACACATTCAAACTTGAAAGGTGCTAATAATATAGATAATTGTTTTGTGGCCCGTGCAAAAATATTTATTTTTATTCTTTTTTCAAATTCAAAAAGCTATATAAATCGATTCCCGCGGATTTCCGCTTTGATTCTGGCATTATAAATATACTTAGGGTTTTATATTAATTGTGATATATTCTTGTTTTGCATATATTTGCAAGTTTTATCAATATTTTTTTTGTTCTCAGCGACATGTTCGATCACCAGTAGAACACTTTTTGAAGTTTGGTGCCAAGAACCCGAAAAAATCCAAAAGGTATATGCACTGTTTAATTGGCTACTTGAGGTTTTTGGTGTAGATCATCTATCTGAGAAAGAAGAGTTATCGGTGTTAAATAAAATTCGAAAATTTTCGTATAAAGTTAGTGAAAAATGGGAAAGCTGTCATAGGATTAAACATCAGTTTTTAACGAAGAACAGTACGTGGCACGAACCATCTATTTCTTTTTCTGAGATACATAACATCAGGAATACACCCTCAAGTTCTCAAATTCAAACAGACACTTTCGAGGTCGGCCAAAAAAAGCTTTTTAACATCTCACAAATAAAAGTAAGAAACGGAAGATTCAACATTTACTTAAACACTATTCAAAGGAGGAATTAATAAGGACCAGAACCAGAGTACATCTGATGGAAGTTTTTGATCCAGTTGGGATACGAGTGATAGTGAATAGATCTTCTTATTTTAATCAGAATTGCCTATTTCAAATTCTTAACCGAGACTAGGTAGTGTTTTAGTTTATAATTTGAAACTTTTTCTAAAGGATGATTTAGTTCTTAGTGGGGTATATATATTTTAAAACCCATTGTATTTTACCCCTTACTACTACATGCGGGGCTCTGTAGAAGTGGACCGACTGTCCCTAGCGACTCATAGGAACACTATGAGATCTGGTAATAATAGTAATAAAAACATCACCGGTGAAGCTGTGGGGAAACCCCCTAGCGACACTTGGAACAGTAACAATGAAAGTTCCAAGGGGTCAAACCCAAAGAGAACTACAGGAGAGGTGGCTGACACTTGCGTGAGACCATCGTCCGCAAGTGGCATACAAGCTACCACCTCCTCCAAGGATCGGGAGCCTACCTCCTATCTCTATACCCAACAGGCGACACAAGCTACCGTTTCGTCTACCAGGCCTGGGTCGTAGCTCCTCGACTGTGAGGGACACGTGTCTCCGTAGGAAGTCCTGGGACTGTATGATGAGTTATAACTCAAGAAAGGGGGACACAATAGATCTCTAAGGTCGCAGAGATTAACCCCCCTCCCACTTATTCTAAGTTCTTTTTCTAGCAGGAATAAATTGCGAATTACAGCAGTCCTCTTGACAGGGCACATGTCTGTGCAACAACATTGTGCTGAACAAGCACAACCTCTATCAAGGAAGTCTTTGCTGCAGACTCTGCGATAAAGATCCTGAAACTGCGGAGCACATAATATGTCACTGCGAGGCTCTGGATCGCAAGCGACACTTTTTATTTGGGAAAGCCAAGGATATTGAAATAGAAAGAACTATGCTCCCATCCTATCAAGGACCTGCATAATTTAGTGCAGGACACAGGGTTAGGAGAATGGGTGCAGCTATAGAAAGGGGACAAACACAACAAGCTTTACAGTTCGCAGTGTTTCCGGCAGAGGATGGCCACTTCGGGGCCCCTTGATATTGGAAAAAAGCATATATACTAAATTAGATTCTTCAATGTGGTTTTCGATCCGATTCTGATCCTTAGGTTATAATCTTCCGTCATGTAATGTTCAAAAATTATAGAAACTTGGAGATTGAACCCTCCATAATAGGCTCTGTCAGTAGCCAAATCACTATATAAATATTGCAGTTACGTTTTGAATATTTATATATTTTCAATTGAAACAAACAACTACAATAAATCAAGATTGTCGAAAGTAATTTTACCATTCCAATCAGTTATGGCCAATCAAGAAAAAAAGAGAAAAAGAAAAGGAAAAACCTTTTGAAATCGAAAATATTCAAAGTGCGCCTTTCAATATCGTCATTGTTATTAACGACGAAATCTCATCTCTGTAATTATTCATTGTCTCTAGATGGTAACACAACACACAACCACACCGGTAAGGCAATACCCAAAACAGCTATCTTGTTATCTTTGACTTGTCATTCGTAATAAACTTTTCGTGTATCGTTTGGAGCGACGTAAGGTCCACCGTGAAAACGCCGTCATTAAACATCGTACAAGAAATGGTAGAGATATCATCTAATATATCCAGTGGAGGTCATGTCTAATGAAGGTAACCTATAGTGTTGCAGTGGACATTATTCAATTATTACAAATAAGCTATAAGCGTGCGTAAAATGTGATGTCAATTGGGGAAGATGTCGAGGAGATCAAACATATTTTATTTAAGAACTAATTTTCTATATATTATTTTACGAATACTTTAACTTTTTAATTTTATTTATTTTAATACTTATTCTAATTTAGTGTGTGGGGTGACTATCAAAATTTTCAGAGCCTCCACAGACGCACAATAGTAATTTTTTTGAAATCTAGGTGGATAAAAATCCGGTTTCCTTAGGTGTACTAATTTACATTTGTTTATGTATATTGTAAAGTTAAGAACTCATACTAAGAAAATATGCAAAAACAGAAATGCTATATTAGTTGATGTTTGATAAAAAAAATATTGTATCGAGCAATTTAAAACAGGTATGGACTGCTTTGCAAATCTGAGCGGTAATAAAGTGAATTTTATTGACTTGTGTTCGCTAGTTCAAAATATTTCAAAAATTTTAAAACATGGAAGGTGTAGATCAAGGTATGTACTATTAATTAAAAATATAACACATTCAAACTTGAAAGGTTTTAATAATATAGGTAATTGTTTGGTGGCCTGTGCAAAAATATTTATTTTTATTCTTCTTTCAAATTCAAAAAGCTATATAAATCGATTCCCGCGGATTTCCGCTATGATTCTGGCTTTATAAGTATACTTAGGGTTTTATATTAATTGTGATATATTCTTGTTTTGCATATATTTGCAAGTTTTATCAATATTTTTTTGTTCTCAGCGACATGTTCGGTCACCCGTAGAACACTTTTTGAAGTTTGGTGCCAAGAACATGAAAAAATCCAAAAGGTATATGCACTTTTTAATTGGCTACTTTTTTTGGCTCTTAGTTTTTTGGTGTAGATCATCTATCTGAGAAAGAGGACTTATCGGTGCTAAATAAAATTCGAAAATTTTCGTATAAAGTTAGTGAAAAATGGGAAAGCTGTCATAGGATTAAACATCAGTTTTTAACGAAGAACAGTACGTGGCTCGAACCATCTATTTCTTTTTCTGAGATACATAACATCAGGAATACACCCTCAAGTTCTCAAATTCAAACAGACACTTCCCGAGGTTGGCCAAAAAAAGCTTTTTAACATCTCACAAATAACAGTAGAAACGGAACATTCAACATTTACTTAAACGCTATTCAAAGGAGGAATTAATAAGGACCAGGACGAGAGTACATCTGATGGAAGTTTTTGTTCCAGTTGGGATACGAGTGATAGTGAATAGATCTTTTTATTTTAACGAATTGTTCATTTTCAAATTCTTAACCGAGACTAGGTAGTGTTTTTAGTTTATAATTTTGAAACTTTTTTCTAAAGGATGATTTAGTTTTTTAGTGGTGTATATTTTTAAAATTCTTGACATTGAAAAGCTACAAGCTACCCACATTTTCATGTTGGAAATAGGACATAAATTTAATTTATGCATTTAGTGATGTATGTTTGTTTGTATACAGGGTATTTTTTTAATATTGCGACAAAATTCAGGGATGTTTTCCTTGGACGAAATGAAGCAAAAATGTTCCTATGAACATATGTCCAGAAATCCTTAGTTTCTTAGATACATGGTGTTGAAAGTGAAAAATGTCATATTTGTTTTCGATCGAAAAAACGACACACCTCTGCTTTTTCTAGAACAAAAATTATATTCATAATCTCCGACTAGTTTCTAATAAAAACGGCCTCTCGACAATTTTCTGTTCGTCAAAAGGTTTTTGCGTAAAAAAATAAAATAACCCTATCCTATCTACATGGGCTCTGCGCTCTGCATCTTTAGAAATGTAGATAATTTTATTTTATTTTCTCAGGCAAAAATCGTTCGTCGGACAGAAAAATGTCAAGAGGCCGTTTTTGTTAGAAACTGGTCAGAGATTATGAAAATAATTTATGTTCTAAAAAGTGACAGTTCCTTTTTCAATCATATGCAAATATGACATTTTACAACACCTATCTAATAAACGATGCATTTCGGACCTATATTCATAGGAACTTTTTTCAGCTTCATTTCGTAAAGGAACACGTCCACAGATTTCTGTGGTAATATTAAAAAATACCCTGTATATTGGGGATATTTTTTTTATTGTTTTCTGGTAATACTGTTAGATTTGTGCTTAATTGGCCACTATTTGAATTCACTAATACTTACTATTAATATGCAATAATAACTTTGTCGGAATTTAATAAGAACATTTATGTCCACCTAGAACAGATAAAATGACCACTGTGAGACGCTGGCCATTTTGCGCAATTTAATATGTACTACTGTCTCTCGCCAGAATACAAAACAGGATAGATGCTTCACAACCACGAGAACAAGCAGGCTTTAGAAGCGGCTTGAGCACGATTGATCATATGTATATACATACACTAGAGATACTACAAGTCGAACAAAAGAATACAAACTTCCACTAGTCATATCCTGTACAGACTTTGAGAAGGCTTTCGACTCGATATATCCTAAGGGAATAATAGAAGCCCTAGTGAAACTAGGCATTGACAGGCCTTATAAAGAAACTCCCGCCAATATATACAAGGAAGCCAAAGCAAGGGTAATGGTATATAAAACAACCCCAGAGTTTCCAACTGGCAAAGGAGTACGACAGGGAGACGCAATATCCCCAAAGCTGTTGACGGCAACACTAGAAGAAATTTTCAGGCAACTTGCTTGCACCAACAAAGGATTAAGAATAGATGGAGAATATCTTAACCATAATTTAAAACGACCTAAATACAGCCAGCAGTAAAGTAGGTCTGAAAATGAATTTAGCAGAAATTTAAGTAATGCACAACAAACTGGTAAACAGAAAAGACATTCTAATAAATAACACACTGGAAATAGTAGAACAATATATATATTTGGGGCAACTAATACACAACAGGGATCTCTACTATCAGAAATCACAGAAGAATTAAGTTAGCATGGAGTACTTACAGAAGAAACTCAATCATATTCAAATCTGGAATGGCACTTTTTCTAATGAAAAAAAACATTCGACCAATGTATACTACCAGTCATGACCAATGTATGCGAAACCCGGATACTTAGAAGGGATATTACGAAGGAACTACAGGTCGCATAACTCCCAATGGAACGAAATATGCTGAGAATAACCAAGCGAGACCGTAAAAAAATAGAGTGGATACGATAATCACTAGTGCATACGTGAGGTATATATAGTATAAGACCCAGATAATAGATGTCATCCACAGAATCAAATCCCTCATGTGGCAAGAAGGAGAAACAGCAGATGGAGCACAAAAATTACATCATGCATGGTACCTACGTGGAATGAAGAGACCTAGAAGGAGACCAGACATGATATGGGACCATGATATTAGGAAATTAGCAGAGATAACTTGGGCCCGCATAGCCAAAAATAGTCAACGATGGGCCCAACTACACAGAGAGTATCTAAATATGTGAGGACGGCTACACCACAGTTGGAAATGGTTGAATAATCTGAAAATAATGATGATGATGACTGGCTCTCGCAAACACGCGCAATTTTATAGCACTGGTTTGTGTACATTGAGTGAGTATTATTAGTGAGTGAAACACCCACTTATAGCTTCAAAACATTTTTTTACACTAAAAATGGTTTCGCGAGATAGAGTTTTGTATTACATTCTGCAATAAAATTCGATTGTATATTAAATTATAATTTATGTATAAAGGGTATATATATTATTATTATATATTATTATATATAATATATATTATTACGTAAAAGTTATTAATAATTATTAATAAGTTTTATACCTATTATTGTAGTCCTTACTTTTTATTTTCATAAATATGACAAACTTTAATACAATTCGATAAATTGCGATAAAAACTGTTTAACCCTCGGGCAGGCGTGTACTAGAATCACACGACCGGGTATTCCGTACCGCATTTATATTATTTAAATATTCTGTAACTTAAAATATTTTATTGTGAAATTTAGCATTCTAAACAGTAACAAGTAACATTTTTAATACACATTTACTTTATTAACACATACAAAAACTTTCCATGCAAGTTCCATACAAGGAACCGAACTAAACATTTTTAGTATTCAAAATAAAAAAAAATATAACTTTGTCAACTGACAATAATTAAATCATACCGAATATATTATAATAAATTAAACCTAACATATTATTTTAAATATTCCAAAAAAATATGCTTAACCACTGGAAGAGAATGAAACTAAATCATTTAAATGTTTAGTCTTCTTCTATAGGTAGATATCTACCGGTGATACAATTGATTAGTCTATTACTGTAATTTTTGGCGGACAAATTTGTTGCCTTAGTTGCAAAAACTAGTAGTTTTATGGGTTTCACATACATGACAGGGACCAAGGCACTTCTTATCGTCTCTAACTAGTACTTTTGCCTCTGAAGCATATTTAGCGAGGAAAACTTGGAAATCTCTAGCTTTGGGAAGAGTTTGTATACTGGCCCTTTCCATCATTACTACAGGTTATACAGGGTTGTTCACCACATACGACACGGAATATTGTAGCTAAACGATTAGATTTTTGCAAATTGTAAGTTTTGGGTTCGTTGAAGGACTATTAGAGCTACAATTTAAAAATATTTTTACAAGATACAAAGTGTCCCAAATAAATAAAAAATATCAAAGTTGTATTTTTTTAAATGGAACACCCTGTATATTATTACATTTTTAGTTTAATTAACAATATAAAATTAAAGCAAGATAATGAAATAATATGATAACTATCTTACTTACATAACCGGAGTACCGCAACTTGTAGTTGCCAGGTTTACGACAGAATTGCTACTGAACCAGAATAGCTAGATACGTAACTACTACAACCCAGGGTGTCAAATATCCCTAAATAAGCATATTTAATGGCACCACCGACCCATGTCTAATGGATATTTTATTTTAACGAAATTAGTAAAATTGCGGTACAAAATTTCGCCCGCTCGAGGGTTAAGTTCGACGTTTTGTTGCAAGTAAATAGTAGACTGAACTTTGTCATTGGCTGGACACAGATGAGCTGAACTGCTGTCGGATTTCACTCATATCAGACATTATGTGTGGGGACATTAAATTTGTATGTAAATAAGGTTTTCCATTGGAACACGGGCATGGAAACACCATGTATAGTATAATACACAACCTGACATTAACGATAATGGACAATAAACAAGTCAAGAAAGTCACGCCTGTTCGGGCCGTAGCTCTTTCCCAAACTTTTGTCCCACGATGACGTCGTTAAAAAAATAAGTGACCCACATTTGCCCAATCTCATTGTAATCTGTCGGTACACATGTTATATCTGTTATTTACCAGAGACAAGTGGGTGGCAGTTTGATAACTCACAGGTACGTATGCGTGAAGTATAGCCTCCAACGCACCTAAGTAAGTCTGGCCGGGCTTTACACAACACTTGGTGCACTGACATTTTTCGACAATTTTTTAGAACAGCTTATTGTGTTAAAATAATAATTCATTTGGTTTCTTTATTCCGTTGTGTAATTTAGCTCAATTTTTTCCTTTTTTATACTAAAATAAATTTTATTTAATTAAGATTTTCCTCTGTGATTCTAGCAGCCAATTCACACACACTGCCTGCTAAAAATGTTATTTATTTATCTTTGAGTCATCGCTGTAGTTTTTCTGACCAGTAAGTGCTGCACTTGCAAACCTGAAAAACTCCATGGTGTTGTGAAAACGTATGTTTAAAAGTGTTGTATTGATATAAAGTGTTAATTACCGAGGGCAAAGTTTCTCTAACGAGGGTACAATAATCACTAGAGGTTACTAACACTTTATAATTCCCGTGGTTCATACAGGGTGAGTTTTCTACGATGTTCTCTATGGATATCTCGGAAACTACTGGAGATAGAGAGTCGGTTAAATGGGTAAATAATTACAATTTTGTGGGGTCATAAATATGTGCCTTTCAGATTTTTGAAAAAGTTCATGGCTTTACTAGATATTAGTTACTAGATATTTCGAATAAAACAAATTACGACTATTTTAGAAATGATCACTAATTCCATTATGATCTATTTTAGACAAAAAAATTTCAGATAAAAGTTGATGATAATCACATCCTTAATGAAATCGTGTTTTCCGTTTTTTTCTAAAGCCTGTCATTTTTGATATATGACACAAATATATGTTTTTTGAAATGGAAACTGTAGTTGGCCATGACTTCATAAAAAGCGCAATTTTTTAAGCTTTTCAGCGATATAAGCTATAATATGTTTTTTTCGAAAAATGATTGAGTTAGCGCCAATTCTTATATTTCTTGACTAATTTCACTTAATTGGTATGGCATTCTTATTCTGTTATGATTTTTATAACTTGTAAAACGACAAAATATTTTATTAAACGGTTCTTTACAGTTTACATTACACAAACTAAAACTTAAAAAAAATAATATCACTACATAAACTTTAAGTCGTTTTAGAAAATTTTCAGAAAATTCGCTATTGTTTTGAGTACATAATAACCATTTTTTTAAAACTGAATTACTAGCTTTTTCCACAGAACGACCGATCGACTTTATTAATCTTCCCGTTATTAAACGTACCGCCTCTTCGAGTGCCTTTCTGAATTCATAAGTTCTTTTCGGAATCTGGTTGTTAACCATACCACATAAAAAAATCAAATCTAAAATGGATATTGAGGAGGCCCATGCAATTGGTCCACCTCTTCCTATCCCTGAGTTTATGATATAAATAATTTTTAACATTTCTTTCATTTTGAAAAGAAAACTTGAACCAATAATCCTGCACGCCTTTCTTCTTTCTTCGTTTGAAATATTCATATTTACAATTTTTATTTATTTTAATTTACAAAGTTTGGATGTGACAGTTTGACATCTCTGAGAGCAAAGACGATTGAACTTGTTTCCATGGCTAACTAAGTGAAATTGTTTAAAAATGATAAGAATTGGCTATAACTCGCTTATATCGCTGAAAAGCTTAATAAATGGCGCTTTTTAGGAAGTTATGGCTAACTATGGTTTCCATTTAAAAAAAAACATACGTTTGTGTCATATGTCACAAATGATAGGCTTTAGTCTCATTAAGGATATGATTATCTACAACTTTTATCTGAAAAGGTTTTGTCTAAAATAGATTATAATCCATTTTTAAAATAGTCGAAATTTGTTTTTTTTAGAAATATCTAGTAAAAGGCCCATATTTATGACCCCACAAAACTGCAATTCTTTCGCCATTTAACCGACTCTCTATCTCCAGTAGTTTCCAAGATACCCATAGAGAACATCGTAGAAAACTCCCCCTGTATATAATTTTATTTCTTACTGAATTTAGTACATTTTGTTCTATTTTAAAACGACACAAATTGCACTTATTAATCTGCATTTATTAATCTTCCAGTACATTTGATGTTCTACTAATGACTCTGCTGGTAAAAACTTTGTTAGTTGCCAGTTTACCATTGTATAAATGATCTATTTACAAATTGACGGTTGTTGTCAATCGAGTTAAGTTTTTGGTCAAAAAACGCCTTTCGAACGAATTCGGCACATGTACGTTTCCATTAAATGGACGAAATATTAAAAAGAAGCTGAAGAACCATGACAAGCGTTTCTTCCACCTAAAAGTGATTCCATTTACCAAAAGAAATATAAAAATTCACAGATTTTGCAACATGCGCAACCATCATAGGCGTATTGAAAATACCAGACACAAAAGTCGGCGGTGGTCTGCAATCACCTGTTTTTTACATTTTATATTAACTTGTGACGTCATTTGGAAGAGCTCAATAGAAATATAAAAGAACTAGCTGTTTGGAAAGCAATTTGACATTCGTGACGTCAGCACTCCGGCAGTCTACGTATCACTAATTGCCATTCGCAAATATATTCCAGATACGTATAGTGAACAAGTGAACCGTTCGCAACGTTAAATAATTTTGATATTTGATTTTTATCGTGATGGCTTTTTATAAAAGTGAAGAATTTAGTAAGAAAAATATTAATGATGGAGATGAACGTGTATGAATTCCTGAATGGTCACGATCACGGTCACGACACTATAGAAATGTGAGGTATGTATGTATATATACTCGTATATATAGAATTAATGGCATTAATTTGCAATAGCACCTCGAACCCACAGTTTCATTATGGAGCCACATTAAACCAATCAGAATGAGTATTATGTTACCGTAAAAGCCCGAATATTGGGTTAAACGTAGGGTTACCCATGGAGCTCGAAATATGCAAAAAATGTCACTTTAGGTTAAGTTTAGATTAGGCCTATATTTTTATTAATGCAAAACCAACTAAACCTAATTCTAATTTAAACTAAACTCACTCCCTTTTGCATATTTCGGGCTATTACCTGGGTATTTCTAGGTTTAATCAATATTCAGGCTTGGTGTAAATTTATGGACGGTCCATAAATTTAAATTCGCCGTACAAAAAATAAGTAATAGTTACTGTAGATAAAAATAAATTAAAATATAGTTCCACGATAATTTAGTTTGTAGCTTCTTTCATCATACCTAAGTAAAAACCCGTCACAACCACTACTCATAGTATGTATACCTATGTATTTTTAAACATCATTATGAGATTTAAGTCATAGGTGCCCATAATATGAGTAGCGGTATCGACGGTTTTTTGTTATGATGAAAATGTTGTGTGATATGAAAAAGCAACAAAATATATTATCGATTGCAGCAACTATACCTAATACCTAGTTTACATTCAGTATGTCCATTTAATATAGAACATATGCATGCATGCATGATTTTTAGCTATGCATGATTTTAAAAATTTGCTACCATTATATTTTGATAGTTGAGTTTTTGAAATTATTTGTTAGCTTCTTAAACAAAACAGACTCATAATAATTCAAATCTTTATCATCCAAGACTTCCAAGAATTATAAAGTAATCTCACGTCAAAATTTTTTAAGATTATTGCATGCCTTAAATGTTTGCAAAGTTAACAAAAATATGTCTTTGATTACCTGCAATTAATATATTTGGTCCAATTTATCAGTTCTGCATCATATCCGAAATTCAGATTGCGTGTGACACAACGAAGAGTCAACGTGCAACGTGAACGATAAGAAAATGGCAAGTAAAAAAATTTGTAAAGTCTTAATTACTAATTACACAGTCGTTCTCTTGAGTTCTCCTGCCTAAAATCCATATTGCCTTCCCTAAGATTTTAAATATAAATGTTTGAAACTCATACAAGTTTACCACAATTTTATTGTGAAATCATACGGGCTATAATCATTAATATGACTATATTAACAATACTTAAATCAAAATTTATTTGAAGGAATGCTACTGTATTACAATAATTGTAAAACAAGTATGTAATAATAACTCGGAATAATTATTAAAAACTGCTCATCTTGTTATAGATGTCGGCGTCTTGTCTCTATTATTTTATTAGCCGTTTAGCTATAGTTTGATTTCAGATAATGCAGAGTTTAATGTGCCATTTGTGTTTTTTATAGGAATTATTATTTTTAGCATATTTGGTATACTCTATGAAGTTATTTTTTTAAGTGCTCTGTCCATTTTTCAATTATTAAAGTTGCCTTTAGATACAATTAAAATTAATTAATTGGTGTATAGTATTTGTATTATGGGTTTGTTTATTTTTTTATGAAATGAATTTTTTCCTATTAAAATAAACATAGCTTACTAAATCACTAGCTAGCCATTTTTAAATACAAGATGTTAATTAAGTATCTGGCTAAAACTTCAGGAGGCGATTCTTTGAGTGTTTTAAGGTAAAAAGTTCATATAAACATGTGTCCGGAAATGTATAATTTTAAAGATACAGGGTGTCAAGGTGTTTTCTAATAGATCCTTTTTTATTAATATCTCAAAGATCCGTTAGCCGATTTTGTTGAAATTTCGCTGTGTTGTGAAATTTAATAAGTTAGCACTAATTAAATGATAATTATTATTTACAACAATATTTATACGATAAAAACTTATCCCAATAAATATTTGGCACTGCCTTGAATTCATTTGTTTTACGTTGGCGGTGGAAACCATGCAAGCTTTTCTTTGTCCTAAGTTGTTAATTAAAAAAATAATTATCATATAAAAAAATATAGGTCCTAATAGCCTAAATTTTATCAAAATATATCAGCAGATCCGATGAGAACCGAATTATTATATGTTTTGGAACTTAATGATTTAATTAATTATTCCCTTTAATGCATCGATTGTGCGCATTATCCTACGCGCCAAGAAAAAATATTGCATTAGTCTAAATTTATTATTTATGTTAGGTATTCCGCTCTTTCACGTATAATTTGCCCCCTGTTTCTCATACGGAAAGACTTAAATTATAAAATAGCCCAACTGTACTTTAACAACCCATGTCTTGACGCATATTCTTTTTATAATAATATCGGCTTTCCCAGACTAAATATCCATATCCATAAAATAGTTGGCTCACACTAATAAGACCTCATTTCGGCCTTCGGACGGCCTTGCTCTATTCAGCTATCGAGTTACGTGTTGGCAAGTTGATTAGGCAGGTTATTGAACTCCATGTCGCCTCTAGCATGTCGTTTTTTCAAAGATGGGTCCCATATAAACGCGGCCAGAAGTATTTTCAATACTAAAATACCTTCAGTGGCTGGGACAGAAAAATGTTGTAGCAGGAGGTGTCTATGGAACTATTCTCTTGTAAATTTATTATATGTAACAGTAATGACGGCAATAAATTATTAGAGTACTTAGATGAGTGCCACATTTTCTTTTATATTATTATTCAAAATCTCTTTTGAATTTCATGGTTGTTACGTGTTACCTATAAAAGGTAGTGGGAATTGTGGAATCTTAATTCCCGTTAATAATATCCCAAAGGAGTTATGGTTATGACTCTATTTATGGTTGGCGTAACCAAGCCGATATAAGTTTACATTAATCCAGTAAAAAATAAAGAAGTTTAATTCAATAAATAACATATCCGTGGTGCCGGACAAATAAACTGTATCATAATAGAGAGATAACTAAAATATTATAAAATGAAGTAGCAGCTGAACGTTGAACTAAAACTAAGAAGTAAATATACATTCATTTATGAAGTATTTATTCAGAAAACATGTTCATTCTTAATACAAAATTATTAGGTATTTAAATTAGGTTTATTAGATGTAACTTAAGTGAACATCAACTTACGTCTATGTTTTGTTCACTGTTATGTTTACTCATTTCTCTTATACGGCTGTGAAATCTGGACGCTGTAACGCAACATAATAATAAAATATAATTTAATTACTACATTACGGCGACGGTGCTCTTCGCCTGGAGATCATTATAGGGTGAGTAAGGTATGTGCTCAAATGAGCGCCACTGAGTCTACCTAATAGTTAAATAACATTAAAGATTCAGAAAACTGTTATTAGGAAAATATATTTGCCAAGATGAAACCTCATTCATGCAATAAAACAAATAAGTTTCTACTCTACTATATCTAAATATATTAATTAAAATTAATGTTTGGTTATAAAATACGTTTGTTTTATAACAACCAAAAAAAGTAATGAAATAGGTTTAAATTTTGAAAATCAATTGAGTTTAAAATATTATTTAAATTTGTAATTAAAGTATATATTTAAATTAAGTGAAATGTTACAGATATTGAAAATTACTTATAAAAAATTAATAAAATTAAATCAGACTTTACTATCTATACCTTTTTATAGTGTACCCCAAAATAAAACTATACAAGCCTGGGTAACTTATCTAACAGTAACAGCTGAGCACGGCAATCTCGAACAGGTTTGAACAGGGTGAACTCCAGGAACTACAGTTGCATCAGCAAGGCCACAAATCTTTGTTGAGTTGAAAAACAGGGTGGATGTCTCGACACCATGTAATCACGTGCAAGTGAACGTAAAAGATAAAAACATCTAAGCAAGAAAGGAAAACCAGGAAAAGTAAAAGCAAATAAAGGAAAACCAGGAAAAGTAAAGACCGGAAAGAAAAAACCCTGTGGACAATATTTAAATTAATATTTGTGGATTTTAGGTTATGATACCTTACCCCAAGGCGTAACTAATAACTCATTCAGCTACCATCGACAATTAACAAAATTAGTGGATCCATTCCAAATTGTTGTCAAAATTTAATGAAAATTATTAAGAATCAGAATTGAAAAGGTAAAAAACGTTAATAAGTTAACTTACCCAATATCTGGCCACGTGGCACACCAAAAAACAAATCTATTTTGGTTCAGGCAAATTCTTGTAAAAATTCACATCCAAAAATTACTCGTGCAATCCCAACAGGAACCATACCGGCAAGGATCCCACCAGAAAAAAGACAATCTCCTTCCGATCGCCACGCTAATATGGCGATCGGAGAGGATATGAGGATCGAAAAGAACAATCATCGACCAAAATGAACCTCCAAAGATTTTGACAATCCAGAAATGACATCAGAAAACGGAAGTATAATATATGTTTTTTTTTAAATGGAAACCATAGTTGGCCATAACTTCATAAAAAGCGCCGTTTTTTAAGCTTTTCAACGATATAAGCTATAATATGTTTCTTTCACAAAATTACTGAGTTATAACCAATTCTTATCTTTCTTGACTAATTTCACTTAGTTAGCCATGGAAACAAGTTCAATCGTCGTTGCTCTCAGAAATGTGAAATTGTCACATCCAATCTTTGTAAATTAACATAAACAAAAATTGTAAATAAGATTTTTTTAAACGAAGAACAGCGTGTAGAATTATTGGTTCAACTTTTCTTGGCCATACAGATTCGAGGATACGTTAACCAGCGAACGTTACGTTTTTTAGAAAACGGTTTTCAAGACATGTTAGAAAAGTTAAATTTAGATACTCGCGCATTAATACAGTGGTTCCAACATGACATATGTTGGAACTCTCTTACATGACTTCATTATGACGCACCAACCCCCCCACAATGAAAGAAATGTTATTTAAAAAATTATTTATATCATAATTATGTAGACTCAGGGAGGTGGACCAATTGCATGGGTCTCCTCGGTCACCTGACCTATCCATTTTAGATTTTTTTATGCGGTATGGTTAACAACAAGGTTTACAAAAATACTTATGAATTAAGAGAGGCACTCGAAGAGGCGGAACAGGAGAAGTTTAATTAAGTCGACCGGTCGTTCTGTGACAATAGCTAGAAATTCAGTTTTAAAAAGATGCATTTTTGTACTCAAAATAATTGCGGATTTTTTGAACATTTTCTAAAATAACTTAAAGTGTACGTAGTGTTATTATTTTTTTGAGTTTTAGTTTGTATAATCTAAATTGTAAAGAGCCGTTTAATAACATATTTTGTCTTTTTATAAGTTATAAATCACAAGAAAATTTGAACACCATTGAAAACCGTTCTCTAAAAAACGTAAGTAACTTTCACCGGTCAAAGTATCCTGTATGGCCAAGAAAAGTTGAACCAATAATCCTACACGCTTTTCTTCATTTGATATAAGGATCGAAAAGAACAACCATCGACCAAAATGAACCTCCAAAGATTTTGACAATCCAGAAATGACATCAGAAAACGGAAGTTAGCGGCGTTGCCGTACTGACCAAATAAGGAGGTATTTTGGGGAAAATATTAGAAAGATAAATTGAAAAGAAACTGTCATGTCATAGCTCACCCGCTGCTGTTAAATAAATATAAAATAATTACAAAGACATATTTAAATATTATAATTAATTAAGAGAATTTTATAAACAATTAATAAAAAGGGAAAGGACTATTATCAAAAAAGGTAGCAAGTTTAAAAAACATGCCACATTAGAGAGAAGATGGTTGGAATTTTTTGAAATGTAGATGTATAGAAGACTATTAAAAATACCCTGGACAGATCATAAACGCTATGAAGAGGTTCATGGAAAGCCGAAAAAAATGAAATACTGCGAAATGGTAGAACAAAGGTCCTGATATAATTATTGAAGGGAAGATAGAAAGCAGAAGAGGACTTAAGAGGTTAATGCGGAGGAGACGCTAACACTCGTAAAATGGAACTAAAATATTTAAAAATGCAATACCGTAATAAACGGCAGAAATTAAGTGGATAAAATTACGGGTTTCAGTGTTTCTATTATCTATAGGAGGAGTTTCTTTTAAATAAATATCAATACGTATATTATGTAGCACAGAAATACACTTACAATTAAATGCACTCTGGCACAAGTAATCTCGATTTCCGTGTTCAATTCTCAACCTATTTGTATATAGCATTTTCATTAAAAATGTACTGACAGCACTACAGCCTACATGGCACCGTTCATAAGAAGTCGTAATATTAGGAATTAACAGGTGTATAAGGTACCTGGAAGTAGTAAAACTCTGAAGCAGTAAGCTTAATAATATATACATATATCAAAATATTATTGACATCGAACAAGCAACAGCATCATACTATACATGGTGGTACACCATAAATAAATATAATTAAATAGTCCATAAAATAACATTTACACTTCAACTCTCCTTCAGTTACTGATCAATCACAAATTTTTAGTGGTTATGGTTTATTTTCCTGTAAATTATTAACATTCTCGGTTTCTATATTGGGAAACAACTAAAATCTATCAAAACTTCCTCTATTAAAAAGCAAAGTATATTAAGTTAAGGTCTATTTTTTCATGCCTGGACTAATTTGGACGGGACATACTTTGTTTACGTTACTACTTCTACTCGCTAACTTTACTTACACTTCTCTTCAAAAAGTGTCATTTGATGACAATTTGTAGGTAATTGTTTTTGGATGTCCGTTCAAGACGGATACGTGCAATTTTTTTGTTTGGGGTTTGTTATTGTGGCCGAGAGCATTGTTACAAGCAAAATTAATATTTTATCAAATTTGTACTTGTGTAACTAAGCATAATATGTTTTTTTTGTTTTGTTATACTTTTTGTTAATTTGTGTTTTTCCTTTATTTGACAATTATTGTATATAAGCGATACCAAATAAACTTCGGGGTAATATAAGCCATCAAGGACGCGATTATTAACCTCATTGTTGCCAACATATGGGGAATGGGGACATATTAGGCGCCGGAATGAACTGGAATTTAAATCTCCTACTGGCGATTCAGGTGGTAGCTCTGCAATAAAAAATGTCAAGTTGCCACATTTATTTATTTATTTCCTGACATTTTGATTCGTTCTGACACTTTACCTTTGTATTGCGAGCTTTTGGTTTAAGTGCACTCGAAATTTCTTGACAGGCTTTGCAAAAAACTCATCGCCAACTTAGTGAAATATTTTAAACGAAAAAGCGGTAGTAATGACCCTTTATGTCCCTTAAGTGCTGCGAAGTAGGTGAGTAATGTTGATGTAAATAATAAATGTTTATATATTTATAATTAATTCACTTTTGTTTCCTAAAATATTTTGATTACAAGTAAATATGTAAAAGTCGACATCGCCGGTCAAGCCTAACCACAGGACTAAAAATTTATTTGGCATGATCTAACGTGATATGTGCCCTGTGCATGCCATACCTGGAATCAGTTTATGCTCTGAACAATTTTTAGAGTAGATTAGATTAAATCTAAATGCAAATATTTATTGTCCATGCTAAGATTTTTGGTTTAGTATAACTTAGTGTTGTAATGGCCTAGAAAAACTAATTGTGGAGGGGAAAGTAAACGGGAAACGTCCTAGAGGGAGATCTCCAAACAGTTGGGTGGACCAAATGAAGACGATAATAGGTCACAGTCTGCACGACGCCAGTACTGCTGCGCAAGACAGAACAACATGGAGAGACACAATAAATGCAATATCATAATGTCACCATACTCTTATAGAATAATACGAAGGAGGAGGAGGATAACTTAGTGTGACAGCAAGGGCATCGGTGACTCTAATAATATATTCCTCCCCTGAATGGGTGGCTATCCTATGAAACAACTGAACGGTCTAGAGTAATCTAATAAAAAATCAAACAATGTTCACTGAAGTAAAGCTTAAGTTGACATTTGATTTCAAGGCCGACTTCGATTAGGATTGCAAACCGTCCTCTATTCTAGAGGACAGTCCTCTTTTTTCTCGCGTATTGAAAAAGTATTCTTTTTTTGTATACCAAACTATATAGGTATATACATTGCGGATTTTTACGATTCCGTTATTTTTTTTACACTTCCACAGATTTCTGTCTGTCCAGTCTTCTTCCTGAAGGTCAACTACGCCTTGCTTCCATCTTCGTGGTGGTCTTCCACGTTTCCGCCTTTCGCTTGGTGTCCATGAATGAATTCTTTTTGGTTATCATCCATTCGTTGGAGGTGCCCGTAACAACTTAGTATTTTGCTGTCAATGGCATCGAGAATAGTTTCTTTTTCTCCTATAATTTCTCGTATTCTTTGATTTGAGATGTGTTCCAGTCTTGAAATGCGACAACTTCTTCGCCAAAAATCCATTTCAAGAGACAGCAACTTATTTTTTTCTACTTTGTTTAACTCCCACGTTTCAGCGCCGTAAGTGGTAATGCTCTCTATATAAAGTTGCAGAAAGCATACCAAAGTTGTAGAGAGCATACCAAACTCAAAATCTAAAAAATATTCGTATATCGCTACAATGCTTTAAGAAATTGTTAATCGGTCTCTTTCGCTACTCCCACTCCTTTGTAGAGAAAAGAAAATGAAGAAATATTTATAAATAAGAATGGGATGGGGGATCAATATGGCTGAATTAATTTCCGGATTAAAATTTTACACAATATCCTTCTAGATTTAATACCTCTAAATAATTAAATAATATAAAATAAAGCCAGAAAAGTCCAATAAATCCGCAAAATTTTAAATCAAATTCAAAAATGTCAATTGAAACGTCAAAGAAAACTGTCAAACTTGGAGGCTTATGATATCGGCATAGAGATAAAGGAAACAAGTTTAGATTGGAATGCTCGACTTGCCTCCAAAGCTTATAATTGTTTTGGGGTGCATACGTTGTACGGGATCTGGCGCTGCTATAGCAGTTGCTAAGAACAACCGTAAACAAGAACAGAAATAATTTTCTTTTTGTTAAAAGTCAGAATCTTCAAGAAAAAAAAATACTGAAAAGCGTTTAAAGCGTCTAATATTTTCAAAGTAATTATTGCTATCTTGTGAGTTTAATTCAAATTGTATTTACACAAAACCCGTGAAAATTGTGAAAAGTAGAATTAAAAACTTAAAAGCTGTGTGAATTGTGAACAGCAAAACCATCGTGGATCGTGGCATAACGTCGGTTTCCAATGTTTTATAGGTATTCATATATGTCCTTATATAAAATAAAGTTTCCAATATGCAGCACACTGTATTTTACTTAAAAAAATACTTTAAAAAATTAAAAGAAAATAATAAATTTGAATAATCAATATTTGGCGACATTGCGGAAAAATCCAAACAACTCCGAAATTATCAAAAGCTTTGAGAGCGACCGTTGTAAAGAATAGCGCCAAATAGTATTTACATTGTCCTTATGGACACTTTCCAATCTAAACTTGTTTCCTTTATCTATGGATATCGGTTCCGCCTCTAATACATGAATATATAAATAATATTAGACTCCTTCCTGAGTCCATTTATTCAAAGATTTAAACAAGCTACCAAATCTTTCCAGTCAAAATAAAAGCACTAAATATTCATTATCAAATGTTTACCTTAAGGCTTATCTGAATAAGCAGCTCTCTCAATATCTAATCAGTCTCAGTTCCTGTTCCCGGCTCACCTGTAACAAAATAAAAACGCATCCAATTAACTTCCATTGTATGGCACTGTCAAGGACTTATCTAAAATGACACGACACCTTGACAGATGTGACGCAACGGTGTCGGCTTTTAATGGTTATCTTTTTGCCGGGCATCGTTTCAAATCGACGCTATAAAACCATTGTGAAGTTAATGGCGTCTAGCTACCGGTAGCGGCAGCGCGGTCCGTTCGTTCGTTCGCTCGCCGTCATTTTTATTTTATTTTATGCTTTTCAGAAAGGACGAAGAATCAAGCGATCGGTAATTTAAGAGCGATTGTCGGCCGTATCGCCGTCGTCGTTTGCCGTTGTTTTACGCGAGTTTTAAATTCTAGTTGTTTTTCGAGTCGAAGTTCTTTAAACAAAAAACATCGAGTACGGTACAAGATAATTCTCAACGATGCTGAAGGATTACTAATAATAATGGCTATATTTTCAACGAGAAACAGAAAGATTCTTAAAAAATACAAACATTGAAAATTGGATATCATAGTGTTCTCTCGATTCTAAAATAATTTTTTGTTTAATTTTACATTTGTACAAAACATAAAAAACAACTGATTTTATATTTGGTGTTCCTGTAGGATATATGGGATTTCTCCAGAAAATCATATACCGAGTGTTTCTCAAAAGTGGCTCATCTCTATAACTTTTTTATTATTTCAAACAAAAAACCGAGATTTGCTGTGTTAATATAATATGCAATAAATTAGGATTGATTGGCGTATTTTAATGTTTTCGGCTAATTCATATTTCACCGGAAATGACTAAACTTTTGATTTTTAGATAGCACAATCGGTATTTTTTTACCTTATTCGATAGAAAATGACACTCCGAAAAATATGATATACTAGCGTGTACCCGCGACTTCGTTCGCGTCGAATTAATCATTTGTAATGGTGATGATAAAGCAAAGCAAGAATTTCCATTAACATACAAAGTGGAAAAAGCCGTTTGCCAAAAATAAGCTTTTTTCGTCAAGCAGTTTAAGCAGAATCGTGGTTAATCAATTACCCAACTTTTTGGAACACCCTGTATGATTTTTTTAAAAAATTCAAAATATGTAAAAAAACAAAATAAATTATGCATGTCTAAGCGTTTTCCCGAAAGACTAACCGTTTTTTAAATAACAAATATTGTAATATTTGAGGGGCGTTTTCATCCTCTTGGAATTTGAGATTCGAGAAACCCCTCCTTATCGAACCTCTACATCCCACAGTCAATCCGTTTGCCAAAAATCAGCTTTAAACGTCAAGCAGTTTAAGCAGAATCGTGATTTGGTTTTCAATGGTCAAATTTTATGAAACACCCTGTATAAGTTTATAAAAAAATCTTAAAATATGTAAAAGAACAAAATAAAATATACGTGTTTAAGAGTTTTTCCGAAAAACTCACAGGTTTTTAAATAAAACATATTTTAATATTTGAGGGGTGGTTTCATTCCCTTAGAATTCGAGTTTCGAAAAATCCCTTCTTATCGAATCTCTACACCCTAAAGTCAATCCGTTTTTCAAAAATCAGCTTTTTACGTCAAGCGCTTTAAGCAGGATTGTGATTAATCAATGACCAGATTTTTGGAAACACCCTGTATATATTTTAAAAAAATCTTAAAATATGTAAAAAAAAACAAAAAATAGTCAAATAGTCAGAATAGTCAAGGAGTACAATGTAGAATGTATGGGAGGGGAATTAAAGTTCGCGATCTTACAGATCTATTGTGTCCCCATTTTTTGAGTTATAATTCATCATACAGGGCTTTGACAAAAGCCAGGATCTGAGACAGTCTCACAGCGGTTAGTTCTCAATCTCCGATATCAGTTGTACCCATAGATTTAGGAAGAACAGATATCACATTATGCATTTTAACCCGATCAAACATTCGGAGGTTGACTACGTACTGTAAAAATCAACTGAGATAGAGAAGGCAACATTGCCACATATCAAATTTGCGCCTATCTACTTAGTTTGATTTGCAGAAAAGGTGACTTTAAAACCTTCACCGGATATCAATAAATCTCAATTTCTTAATTAAATTAATAGTTTATTTTTAAAGAAGCATGCGTAATATGTTATTAACCAGAGGATATATGCGTTACTATTAAAAGACATGTTTACTGTTTAATGTGCTGAAACGTCTAGAACTATTGGCAACGTCGCTGCTAGTCTTCCAGAATGTAAAGGAGCCGTCCGTCCCACCACCCCTCGCGACGGCCCGTGGTCCGTTATAGCGTACTACGTTTAGCTTCCGGTGTGTTTGAAGTCGGAATCAAGTCCGAAGTGAACTTTTCAGTGTTTTTCAGTAGTTTTTGTTTTTGTTTAATGTACTTTTGAATCTGCGAATTTTCAATATGGTAGGACAGTGTCAAATGTGTCGATAAATAAGCTCAAATTACCCGAATTTGTCTTTTCACAGGTAGGTATTGTTTCCGCCGCGCCGTAATCGTACATAGGCGTCCCACAAGGGAGCCTCTCACAATTAAAATAATTTCTAATTATATTTGTTGAATTTTGATCTAAAACAAGAACGTAGTAGCCGGTAATTGAATTATAATTCGTCTCAATTACTACCTAACTGTTGTAGATCATAACAAATTTGAATATAAACGTTACATTTGAAACTTTATTACAAGCCAGAAAGTGACATTTTTTTCTTAAAATTGCGTCCTATTTTGGTCATTATATACGATATTCTAAAGGAATTTTGCTCAATAAATAAACAAAGGTGTTTACCCGACATTTTTTACATTTTATTGCTTTATTATATCTGCCCCTTCGGCTTTGTTTAGACAATTTTTTACCACCGTACAAATACATCTTCCTAGAGTTATTTCTATGGTGTGTTTAACTTTTTTTAGAATGGGACGAACTGTAAATAATTCTTAGGCTACAAGTTTTATACATACCTATATAGAGAGCGACCCAGGCCTCCAAAAAGCTTTTTACCCATTACGTTTTTGGTTTGTGATTTTTATTTCAATTTTTTACATAAGATGGGGGCCATTGTAACGCACATTTTCAATTTTTTTTGTCAACATACAGGGTGATTCAAACCGCAATACATATGCTTAATACAGTTCATGAAGATCAGGACATTTAACTAAAATTTGATTATCTGATGAAGCTACCTTTAAAAGTAATGGATTTGTAAATAAACGTAATAGGTATTCATTATTATGCGACAGAAATCCCATATCTACTGTAGCACACAGATTTTATACTTTTAATGATAAATGCCTTCTATTGCGAGACTAAAAGGCAATTGCCTCGTATCAGAGCCATCATAATACAAGAAAAAGACCGAAACTCAAATCTTGTCTTATATTTTCAAAAAAAACACAATTTTCTCATTAAATATTGATTTTAGGTATAGGAAGTTATTAATAATACAAGATTAAACAACTATTACACAGTACTTCACAGGAAGCTATCGATTGCGAACTAACTAAATCGTTACTAATTAGGTACTAATTTTGAAAAGTTCTTTTTAAGATAAAAAAAAGGTAAAACTAAAACCTAAATTATCATTTGAGATTAAACGGGAAGTTCTAAATAATGTTGCCTATTCTAAACAAGAAAAATTTATTTATAAGTTAAGTTTTATAACATTCCTAATTAAATTTGGGCGAAAAGAATATTTCTGTTTACTGTAGGTAATTTTCTCAGGGAAAATACGTAAATAAAAATGACTTTTTAAGTCAAAAAAAGTCAAAAGGACAAGTTATTCCAAAGGACTGTCCTTTTCAAAAAGGACAAGTGGCAACCCTAGGTATTTCTGGAATGGAAATTTAATGGCAAATCTACAACTTTGGTTTGAAAATATGTTCCGGCCACCTATGTTTACAAAAATGTCAAAAATGTGCCTAAATGCCTCCATATTCTGAAAAAAAATTGAAAGAAAAGTCACCAACCACAAACCTAATATAGAACTCTTTCGGAAGCCTGAGTCACCCTGTAAATATTCAAAAGTAACTGAAAGTTTATATAGAAGTAACTGAAAGTTTAAATTGAAAATCGACGTTGGAGTGATTTTCGAAAACTACTAACGTTTCAACATAAGTATATGTGGGATATTAATTGTATTATTATATTAGACCTTATAACAAAACTCATCTGACGAAAAAGTGTTAATGTAGTATATTAATATGGAGTAAAAATTTTACTAATTACTTTACTTTCACTTTACTAATTAAATTCGTTCCAAAAAACGATACGCCACTGGCCATTAGAACAATCCCAAATGCGCCTAGTTGCCGGGGTCGGAAATTTTAGACTTCTCTGTCTCTTCTCTCCTTGTTTCACACATTGGAATGTTTGATACACTACCAACGAGTATTTATGAATGAGATGTTCGGTCTATCTTTATAATGTCTTTGGTTGTACCAAAGTTTATTTGGCTGCACACAAGTAACAAGCAGGAATTACAAGGCGTATATGATTAGCATGGGTAGCCTTCGGAAAATTGGGACATATTCTAAGTATCAATACAATCCCTATAAATTTGAAGCCAAAAGTATATTACACCTGTATTTTGCCTGTGCAAACATACAGACTGGAAACGATCAGTATAACAAAATCATTTGCATATAAACTCTTAACAACTCAAAGAGCTATGGAACGATGTATGCTAGTAGTCTCCGAGACAGAATTCGTAATGAAGATATCAAGAGGCAAACAAAAGTTACTGATATAATTCAGGAAGCGGCTATGAAACGGCAATGGGCTAGACATGTTGCTAGGCTAGATAAAGATAGACAGAGTAGAAGCCTGGAAGCCAAGACAAACTGAGAAGAAAGCAAACTGAAAGAAGTGTAGGACGTTCAAAAATACGTTGAGTGGACGACTCTGAAATTCAGCATAGGATTAGCAGCGCCTCAAGAGCATTCTGGAATTTAAAAGACAGGGTTTTCTACAATCATGACGAAAATTGCAGTGTACCGAGCAATAATAGTTCCCACCATGTTATATGGAAGCGAAACCTGGGTGCTGATGCCGTACCGCCAGGACACGAATGAATTTAACGTTGCAAAAGAGACATCTTAGACAACTGTTAAGTATCAAATGGTAGCACTATGTCTCAAAATGTATCAGTCCTTGAATAAGCTAGCTGCCAGAATGCTGAAGTCTATATTGCTTAAGATGGGCTGGTCACGTATGCAGGATGCAAGAAAACCGCCTACCGAAATCTCCTCTTTACGGCGAGCTTGCAGACAGTAACAAGACATCGGGTCGACGACTCAAAAGGTCCAAGGATATTTTCCATGAAAACTTAGAAGGGATAAGCATGCAGAATCAGTGGGAAGAAGCAGCGCACAATAGAACGCAATGGAGAATAATTATAAACTCAGTTAACAACGACAACCAAAAAGTAGAGGCAGCAAAGTAATGAGAGATAACATCACGTATCGGGCTTTTCAGTCAGAGAAAAGCTCTTGAAAGAAAACGCCTTGCGTAACCGTCTTCTGATGCATGTCAAATACTTGTCAGCAAGTAGTGGCAGTAGTAGTAATAGGATGAACGACATTAGGGAAGTTGCAGGTAAACAGTGGTTAAATACTGTAGAAAAAAGGATAGATCCAGGAGTGGATGGTTTGGTTGAGAAAGAAGAAAGAAGAACATATTTCAAGTAAGATTTGGTACTGTTGTTTTGCATATCAAGACAGTGTTACTCTCACTACAATAAGTCTATATCAGTGTCAATACTCTTTAACAATGTATCGACAATATTTGTTTTGTTTTCGAAAATAAGGAAGTTTTTTATCTCTTCGCACCGCGCGTTTTTTCCCAACTTGCGTTAAGCAGTATGCAAATACATTTTTTATCGAAGATTCTCTACATACCGTATAAATACATATTCAAGGCTCCGGACAATCGGTACGCTATCTTACACTACACACGCGATACGTTGTTTTTCTTATCTGCGTGTTGTGTCATCTGTCGTCGTCTCTTTTACCCCGTCTCCGCGTTTAAGCGGGGAGAGAAAAATCTCAAGGATGCAGCAGGGATCAACGGCCCGGAGAGTATCCAGCGGCAGGCCGATCTGACTCACTGAATAAATTAATATTTATCACACGGCGACCTCTTTTCGTGAGAGATCGTACCTAACTGATTTCAGCTGGATTTGTTTTTATTTAATGTACGAGAACGGACCTGCCCCTCACGTTTAATAGTTCGAACGTTTTCTTCATGAGTATGTCTATGAATAATAGGTACTATAATTCTGTAAGGTGAAAAGAGATAATTTTAATTTTAAGAAGAGTTGTATTAAACGGAACTCTTTGATAGTTTTATTCAAGTATTCTATTAAACATCCCGTGACAATCCTTAAAAAAAAAAAAAGGAAGACCTTTGACTTTTTTGGTCGTAAGTTCTGAGAAATTTCTTCGAGTGTCTTAGACTGTTGGAGGATTCCCATTCTAGGTTACGGATGAGGTCTTCCAGGTTCTTGAGTTCCGGTCTAAGTTGGCTTCCACTTGGAAAGCAGAACGGTTCTGGCATGGAATTCTGTAACTTAGAAAAGGGTAAGCGCTTTTGGACGCTCAGCGTATATGACGTTACTTTTCGCTTAGCGTTCAGTAAGTTAGTCATATTAAAATTTGCCCACTATACATTTAATCAGATACGAATCAGTGGCCTTGATATGGTTTAGGGCCAGTCAACATCTTGGTCACTCTCAAATTGAGCTTGCGGCTACCTTGTAGCAGAGCCATCGTAAAACAACAACAAGAAGAAGAAGACTATTAGATACCTGGGAAATTGCGAAGCTGCCAATATGTGCTCAACGCGTATCCAGAAAACGATTCGTACAGCAACGAGAATACCAAAATCGACTGCTTTGCGTTCAGCTAATCGAATACTTTCGCTTGACGCTTTGAAAGCGTAACGTTTTTACGTCGAAGTTCCAGAATTCGGGCCCTGGTCCAGTTAGTGCAGTGTTCGCTCCTTTTCTACTATCTCGTCTTCTAATAATTATTTACTTACTTTAGCATAATGCATATTTATTGTTACTTTAAATTCAACCTTAACTATGTCTAATCTACTTACGAGTACAGGGTGGCGCCTCTCATACGTCGCGCAGGCTCCAAGAAGAACGACAGTTTGTATTGAAAATGAAATTAAAAAAGTTACATATCAAAGTTGTGTTTTTAAAATGGAACACCCTATATTAATTGATTTTCGGATTCTGGGAAAAAATAAAGGTGAGTTTTATAAGAGAAGTATATGACTAAAATGTAAGGTTTTTGACATATTTAACATTTTCTAAAAATAAAGAACAATTTTAAATTACAATAAAAGCTACCTAAATTGGAATTTACCCGGTATAGCCTAATATGTAGTTAAATTATCTATTGTACTTTGGTGAGACAAAATTAATATTGAACATTGGTCACCTTTAAAAGCATGTTACTTGTTTATTTTAAATAAAACACCCAGTATATTATTCCGATATTCAATGGAGAACTAATGTCTCTTCAAAATACTATTAAGGTTGCCTACCCCTCAAACCATGATTTTCCTAGATATTTTCATTTACATGATTTGATCTGAGTAGATCTTTATTATTTGATAAAATCTAGGTGGCTGTGATAGGTCTGACGTTACTTCAACCTAGCTGTCTAATTAGTCCAACATTAACAACTAGTTATAATTTTGTATCAGTTAAAACAACAAAATTTCTCAGAAATTTGCCGAAAATGCAAAACTTATCCTACATCAGAGATAATAGATATGCTTTTATTAGTTGGTGAAGGCATTGTGCATTCACCAATAATTAATAGAATACTTAAATGCTCCTGATTTTATCTAGCCTGGAATAATATGCTGGGTGTTCCGTTTAAAATAAAGGAGTAACATGCTTTTAAGAGTGACTAATGTTACATATTAATTTTGTCTCACCCTGTATAACTTTTCGGGTCAATTTTCAATTTGGTTTAACATGCAATGGTTACTGTAATTAAATATCAGGCTATACAAGGTCATCTAAAATTTGGCTGTTAACGAAATTTAAAATTTTTACTCTTCATTTTCACAAAATGTGAAATATGTCAAAACCCTTAGATTTTAGATATATGCTTCTTTAATAAAAATCACCTTTATTTTTTCCTAGAATACGAAAATCAATTAATATATAGGGTGTTCCATTAGAAAAAACACAACTTTGATGTGTAACTTTTTTTGGGGACACCCTGTATAATTCTATATATTTTTATAAAACGCTTTCAGTTAACCTACATATGCAGCCAAAATTTCATTTCGATAAAAACTACCGTTCTCCTTGGAGCTTCCGCGGCGTATGAGAGGCGCCACCCTGTATAAGGAATGTATTGATTTAGTCTAAATTCGAATCTACTAGAACTCGTTCTAATGCAAATCAATCGAGATAATGTACCTACCATGTTTTAATCTTACTATTATATATAAAAAACAACTTTTTTCTCTATCATTCTAGAAAAAAATGTACCTAACCATTGTCAAGTTCCCCACGCCACTATAATTAAAACTAAATTCAATTTATCTTACACAATCAAACACAAATAAATCTTATCTCGAACGTGGTACACAAACAGAAATAGTGGACCGCTTCGATTTCTTAATTTAAAACTCCGGTTTAACCATACAATTAGTTTTTTTTGCAGGTGATTTTTTTCTCGTTAAGTCAACATGGAATGACCTCGTGAAGGTCGATAAATGATTGGATTTGATACAAATTAGTTTCCTATAATAAATACGTATCCAGTAATAAATAAAAAAGTGATAACACGGTATTGACTGTATAATTAGTTATACGAGTAATTACTCACCATATGAGTAGTAAAAACTGCAAATACAGTGACGTTATCAAACAAATGCTCTTAATACACTTTATTAGTTTTTTTTGAAATCTCCTACCACTGCATTTATTATAAATGTCTTTAAATATTCTAAGCACTATATTTCATTTATATTCCAAAGAGGCATTTCCAGAAAACGTACAACCGCGACAAAACAGAGATTCCTTATATTCATATATAACACACAGGTTACTATTATTACTGTATCCAGCAACTGCTCCGTATTAGAATCTTGAATCTCACTTACTAATTTATGGTTGAATAGACCTAGGTACCCTAGTATAAGACTGTGTACGTGCTCTAAATACATTGGGACAGGATAGTAGAGATGAGCAGAAAATCGCAAACTGCGATTTAATCGCAGCGATTGTAAATTCGCAATCGCAACCTGTGATTCCTTTCCATAGCAAACTGCGACTTGCGATTGAAACATATATCTGCCGATTTTGGACTTTTAGGCAACCAATATTACACCAGTTGCGATTTGCAATCGCAGTGGGCACGCGAACGAAGAGCTGCGAACGAAAATCACAGCATTGCGATTGCGCGGCGCGTCTTCAACACGGCAGTGAACAGGCGAACGAGGAGCTGAACGAAAATCGCAGCTCATCCCAGCATTGCGATTGCGATTTTCGTTGGCACCGGCGCGGCATCGGGAGTGGGCACGCCAACGAAGAGCGGCGATTGCGATTTTCGTTCGCAGCTCCCAACACGCTCGGCCTAGACTAGATCGCAAAATCACATTCGCAATCAGGGCCCCGTAATTTTTTTATGAAGCGTTGGAAAATAGGCTTATATATGTTTATACTACCGCATAATATATATAATTTATTAGTTTTAAATTTTGATAATAGTTTCAGATTTATAATATAATTATGGATTGAGAAGGTTAAAAATTCTCTTGTTTTCGGTTATGACTAATTATAGTTACAGTTGCTCCCAGGTAATGATTCAGGTAAAATGATTCATAAGGACAGTTTTGGATTCAAATTATAAAAAATTATCTATTTTTATCCTTTATTGACTAGAAGATATAGAACACGGGAAAGAGCAAGCTCTTTTATTTATTATATTTTGTTATATATTATATTATTATAAACATTTTTATAACAATCCATAATATAATATAATTTTCTGAATATACTAACAGTTGTGGATCGGCTGCTATGTTAATTTAAATACATCCTTACAATCAGTTTTTTTTCATTTAGAGAAATTGTAAATATAATAAAACGTGATATTGTCCTTTTATTTATCTAAAAGTTCGAAAGTTTGCACTTGCACTGGACGGGCCGTATCAAAGCCGTCGGCGCCGGCTTCTTTTGAGTTACATATAAAGAAAATGTTTTTAAAAGAAAACAAGATAAAATAAACAGTTTTTTTCTAGTTATCTGAATTAAGGTTGGCAGCAACCTTTTTTATAATAAATTTTTCGTTAGTATACCTACTGTCTAAAAGCACATTCGAATATTTTGAACATTTTATGTATTTTTAATTTCCCTTTTAAATTTATTCGGTCTGTTCTAATCAAAATGTTTAAAAAAAAAAAAGAAACTAAGTTATTTGTGGATTTTTTGGTAGGTAATTGATGAAAATTTTAAGTGCAATATGTGTGCAGCAAAAATATCATAAAAAACAAGCACTACAAATTTTAAAAGGCACATAGCATCAGAAACACCCAACAGTTTCTTATTAAAAAAAATTATTCCGCTATTTATTCTGTTTTTTATTAGAAATTTTGGGATTGAGCTTCCCAGATTACAGCGTACCAATTTAAAAATATCAAAATCGCAATCGCAGGTTACAGTCGCAGCGATTTATAAATCACAATCGCAGTTTCAACTGCGATTGGAAAATCGCAGTTTTGCTCATCTCTACAGGATAGCAATGTTACGCTAGTTTGGGTATCGTAGAACAAGAGTAACGAAAATGCAGATGAAATAGCCAAATTAGGCTCATATTTACTGGCTCAGACATGCAAAAGAAATCACAAGAATGGCCACAAAACACCGGGTTAGTTACAAAGAAACAATAATAAAATTAACATTTACAGCATCTATTTCTACTAAATTTAATTTTTCCTTAAATTAGTTGTAGGTCATTTTGGAGAAATTCAGCAAATATCTAAAGTTGATAGGATTGACTAACTGATTAGTTTACGTATAAAGAAAAATGATAAACAACAGAATAAAAAACACGCTAGACGCTGCACAACAACGAGACCAAGAAGGCTTTAGGAGCGACTTCAGCACGATTGATCACATACATACACTAAGAGAAACTATCAGCCGAACAAAAGAATACGAACTTCCACTAGCCATAGCCATTATAGACTTTGAGAAGGCTTTCGACTCGATATATTCTAAGGCAATAATAGAAGCCCTAACGAGGCCCAAGGTATTCACAGACCAAGATATTCACAGACTTTTATAGAAACTCTCGTTTCAAGAAAATCAAAGCAAGAGTAATGATAAATAAAACAACACCAGAGTTCCCAACTGGGAAATGAGTACGATAGTATCTCCAAAGCTGTTACCAACAACGCTAGAAGAAATCTTCCGTCAACTCGACTGGACCAACAAAGGATTAAGAATAGATGGAGAATATCTTAACTATCTAAGATTTTTTTATGACATAGTTCTAATTGCCAATAGTCCTGAAGAACTACAAGCATAAATTAACAAACTAAATTCAGCCAGCAATAAAGAAGTTTAGCAAAAAACTAGTGGAAAGAAAAGACATTCTAACAAATAGGACAACTTAAAGAAGGCGTCCATTCTTCTCAAAGAGACCTGGTTTAAATTAAAAAGAAGTATAAAAAAGACTCAGTCTCGGTCTCAACTTTTATGTTAAATTAAACAGTGACACGTGTTTCGTATCATCACATATTAAAACAACACTGACACAACAGTGTGTTGTTTTAATATGTAAAATGTGAACGATATTGTGTGGATTGACCCTTATTGTATTTTATTTTCAAATTTTGTCTGATGATGCTCGTGTGAGCGAAACACGTGTCACTGTTTAATTTAATATAAAAGTTGAGACCGAAACTTTGAGTCTTTTATACTTCTTTTTAAATAAGACAACACTGTAAATAGTAGAAGAATATATACCTATACTTGAGACAGCTATTACACAGCTCAGGATCTCTTCAATCAGTAATCAACAGAAAAATTAAGTTAGTATGGAGTACTTATTGAAGAAACTCAATCATATTTAAATCTAGTACTATACTCTATCTAGAAAGAAAACATTCGACCAATGTGTCCAGTTATGACCTATGCATGCGAAACTTGGACATAAAACGGACATCAGACATCATAAAGGAAACTGTAGGTTGCACTGAAACAGAAATATACTGGAAATAACCAAGAGAGACCGTAAAAGAATATAGTGGGACAAAAGACCCAGGTAATAGATTTTTCATCCACAGAGTCAAATCCCTTAAATGGCAATAGACAGGACACCTGGCAAGAAGAACGGATAACAGATAGAAGACAAATATTACAGCATGATGCCCACGAGGAAGTAAGAGAACAAGAAGAAGACCGAACCTGAGGTGGGATCATGATATTAGGAAATTAGAAGGGATAACTTAGGGCCCGCATAGCCAACAATAGACAACAATGAGCCCTACAAACTTCTAGAGAGTATCTGAGGAAGGCTACACCATAATAGGAAATGGTTGAATAAGCCGAAAATGATGATGATGATGATAAAATGATAGGATCTTGATTTTACAAACCATATACGTCATCTCGCTTTTTTTCGATCGTATCGCATAGTTAACCTTGAATATTATTTAAAATAATACATCTAAATCTAAAGAGTACCAAATTATTGACAAAAATTAAAATTTATAATAATGAAAACAAATTAAAAAAGGGTATTTCTTTATGAAAAAAAAAACAGTCAAATAGCAATGCATCAATAATAGTAACAGCATATTCTATTTCTAAATCTGTACGCCACTGTACCCATCTCAGAACCGAATCAGATGTTTATTTTAAGATTAAGAAGAGTCGTCCGTACGGCCTTGGTCTGCCAAGAGAAAAACCAATTACTGCCGAGATAATGATAGGTATTTGATGTCATTCGATTCATATTGATTGATTTTTTTCTCGTTGCTTCTCATGTATTACGTATTTGTAACTGCTACCTACCCACGAGACGTGATTTGTTACCAGAATAACCTTTGGGGATTATAACAGGATCAATTGATAGATTCGAAATTGAATATCGGATCGATTGAAGAGAAATTTATTTAGGTGGCCGTGGAACGACGCATATGTTGCTCAACTGGATTTGTTATTTTCAGAACCTTACTACCTACCTACATATGTAAAACGACCTTCGTATAGGTAAAGAATATTTAAAAAACTAGGCTGTTGATATTGTTTTCTAGAAAACACTTGTCGAGGGACAAGGCTATGTTTGCAGAAAATTATATTATAATATTATAAATCAAAATATTTTCAATGAGGTTATTTGAATCTGAATTACTCCTGTTAAAAATGTGTAAAGAACCGTCTCTAAAGAAATTTCTAATTGTACCATACTCGCCTTAATATTCTATCTACGTGTCATTAAATCAGCTATGTGAAAGTGTCAATAATATCAGCTCTTTATCTTGTCGATCTTTTGAATATTTTTTTAATCCGCATGACATAAGATCCTCAAGAACGAGTACTCAGGGGTAATGATACCAATTAATTCCAAATTATTTAGTAAGTTGGTGAAGCTTTTAATACACAAGCAGAAGTTTATGTACAGGGTGCCCCAATATTACGTGGACTACGTATTTTGCAATCAAAAATAAGTTTTTGGACACAATTTACCTCTATACAAAGTGTTTCGTTTGTCCGTTAGAGGAATCGAACTTTAAAAAAATAAACACATTTTTTTAAGATATTTTAACAACCGTTATTCCGATTTGGCTGGTATTTTGGATGCCTATGTTCTACTGCTTTAAAATTTTATATTCACAAAAATCAAGAAAAGTACGGGGAAGAGGTAAAAGCTACCCCCACCCCTACAAAATTTTAGTGTAAATATTTTCAAACTCAACCGACGACCGATTTTTTTTTGGTCTTCTTGTATTTAGGTACTATATTTTTTGTCTTTTTGTAAAAAAATGCCACCGCGCATCATTTTTGAAGAAAAAAATATTTTCCGAAGCTGACTTAAAGCTGACTTGAAGACAAAAATATTTTTTGGTCATATCAAGCTATGGAGGCGAATAAACTCTTCGGTTAAAAAATATTTATATTAAAATTGTAGGAGTGATATTAAGAGTGATTAAATGAGATATTAATATTAAGGTTTTTAATACTGGGAATGGTCTAAACTGTTTTCAGGAAACTTCGGCAGCATATTCTGCATATAAAAATAAGTAAAAAAGTTCGTATAAATAGAGAACAACGGCATACGGTCGAATCGGCCTACAAACACGTAAACGTTTACGTACGCATGCGCATTTCTTATATTTTCTATTTTTTATACACGTAAAAGATTCTTTACGTCTACGTATACGTGCCAGGAGCGGCCGACTGGACGGTATGCCGTTGTTCTCTATTGTATGTCCTAAAATGCTTAGTTTCAGAGATACAGGGTGTAGAAGTTTCATTTTTATTTCGATTTTTTCCAAATAATTTCTGAAGTAAACATCAATATTTGGATGCAAGTTGGTGTCTAGGAGTTATTTGATATGAGAAATTTGATTTTGATGTCAATATGAGTCCTACTGGTAGAGGGCGCCACCTACATGTGTCTGTTTGAAGCTTAATAACTTTTTGTCCGTTCCTGTATAAAACTACCGAGGGAATAAATATACATCTGTGTGACTTTTTACGTAAAAAAATATCTCTTTGTAAAAATCGCTACCAGCAACCGTTCTCAAGATATTTAGAATGGAAATAGTCAATACATGTCATTATTGACGAAAAATAAACACGTTGGGTAGATATAGTTATTTCACTGAAATAATAATATTTGGGAAATTTTTTAATTACCTAATCATACATTTTTCTGCTAACAAATGATGATAAAACAGTTTCTGTTGAACCTTTGGCATAAAAACTTTCAAATTTAGTATCTCAGTCAAATAACTATTCAGTGGCGGATACAGGGGGAGGGCCCATGGGGCCCGGGCCCCCCCTAAAGTCTGTGAATTGTGTAAAATATTAGGCTTTTGGGTTAAAAATGGCACCCTAAAAAGCATATTCTAAATTGCTTTTCATTTTGGGCCCCTCCTAAAATAAATTCCTGTATCCGCCTCTGTAACTATTTAGTCAACATGTTTAATTTATGTCAATGATGACAGGCATTGATAATTTCGATTCCAAATATTTCGAAAACCAATACTCATATCGAATTTTACCAAGAGACATTTTTTACATAAAAAATGTAGTAAATGTATGTCGTAAATGTACATTTTTTACTCAGTAGTATTATACAGGTACGTACGAAAAGTTAATACTCTTCAAACCAGTTGAAAAATATGTAGGTGGCGCCCTCTACTAGTAGGAGTCATATTGACATCCAAATCAAATTTCTCATGTCAAAAAGCTCCCAGACGCAAATTTTCAACCAAATATTGACGTTACTGCAGAAATTATTTGGAAAAAATCGAAATAAAAATGAAACTTCTACAGCCTGTATCTCCGAAACTAAGCATTTTAGGACATACATTTATACGAACCGTATTACTTATTTTTATCTGCAGAATATGCGGCCGAAGTTTCCGGAATACAGTTCGGACCACCCTGTATATTTTGTATTTAAAATTATGTTAGTTGATATAATTATAATTTATGAATTAATCATCAAATTCCTTATATTTTATATCAAGTTGTTTTCGTCTAACAAAATACAATTTTGAGATAAATTATTGTTTTTGTATAGGAAAATATGGGGTATTTTTATTAAATCGTAAATTACTTAATATGCTTATGCTCATAGCTGACTAGATCAGTTTTTAACCTGCCTGGTCACGATTTGGCACTTTGTAAAACGCCTAAAAACAGGCACTCTTTTTGCAGAAGTGTACAGAAAATATCGTCATTATTTAATATGCCTAATTCTGATTAGGCTTTTTGCAACGTGACTGAGTATAGATAGGCTTTTTGTAAAAATTCCTTCTTTTGTTTAAAAAGCCGGCGTTTTATAATATGCCTTATCTTTTTGCAAAGGCCGGACATGTTCAGACCTACAACCGGCAACATTTTCATCTTCCGAGTTAATAACACGTCCTCCTAATTTACAGCCCAATCCCAAGAAGCGAATTTTATTTTATAAAGGCTGTATAAACAGCTATGTGATAATTTTTATAGGATACCTCAATTCATATAACGTGCTATATGACCGTAATATGATAGCTTTACAACCAAAAAGGCCCATTTTTATACAACCGTTTAGTAGTATAGAAGTTCTATAAAAAGGGTATACAACTCTTATGCAACTATTTTACACAGCTTGTGTATTACGTGGTCACATCTAAGAAACAGAACAATAAAAACATTTGATCTTTTAACGAGGTACAAGAGTATTTTATTTTCTACCGAAGAATATTAGGAGCAAATTATATTTTAAGCGTGTCGTAAAATGAATCTAGAGGATGTGGATTGTTAAAAAGGAGACTTTACTCGACAATGAAAATGACGGGTAGAGCCAGAAGGTACAACAAATACGTTATATAAAAAATCATTAATAGGGTTTGAAAAGTAGGGACAATTTTTGTTGCGCCGAAAATTTTACTGGTAGTTTATAGGTAAGTATTTGGCAAAAAATTAAACCGCTTTAATTTGGATTAAGGTTTACATATAAATTTAAACAATAAAATAAAATAAAATTTTCAAAAATTCTTGTTTTTAATTTAATTAAACACTTTATTACTGTATGTGGGAATTTTATCACAAAATAATTCTCAAAAATAACATTTTACAATTTATTTTGATGTTTTTAATTTTGCTTCATATAATGGCGGCCATAGGCCATACAAAAATTCTGCCTTAAACATGGCGAATTATAATGCAACCATTTTATTATAAATGAATCCCTTAAATAAGTCTTTGTTGTAAAATAAAACGGTATAGGATAAATATCTATCATTACGCAGAATTTCCAGGCACTATAGAACTCTTTTGGACATATTGAGATTTGTGACAAATAGATGTTGCCAAATCTCATTTGATTAGTATTTAAACTAACAAACATGATCGCATTTTCATGGATTCATGCACGCAATGCATTTCATGCGTACCCGACGAGTGAGCGGCAACCTAAGGACTTGGAAAAACAATAAAACAATACAAACATTACTACAGTAAAACTTCTACATCAACGTGGCAACAATGCTTTGAAGAAGAAAGACAACCCGAGAGATTTTGGCTTTTGAGAACCCAGGGAATACTCGGGATTATTTGCCGCAATTTCGAGGAGTTTTTTCTTACATGCTCTTTATAACTACCACTGCGTTTGTTAACTTTTTTCCAACTTTGTCCAGAATTCATAATAGCTGTGATTGATTATACTCGTACGTAGAGATTACTTTTGCAACAACAATAACAAAATAAATAACTAGGTATACCATTTAATTTAAAATGAGGTTATATTATACATTACCAGTTTTATAATGCAGATATTACAGCGAATTTATCATATAAGGCTATATAACTGGTGTTGTATACAACACCGTAGTTTAACGCAATAAAACATTCTATCATACAACGTAATACAACTTTAATAAGACAAGTTTAAGTAACTACTATATGATCTTGTGACTACTAGTTATATGAATATTATAGAACTCTTACATGGTGGGTATAAGAGTCTAATAAAATAATATGTTTTTTATCATATAGCATTGTCTTATTAAGTGTTATATCATACTAATAGTTTAATTACTAAATAGTTTAATATGACAACTTTTATTAAAAAACAGAATGGTCGAAACCAAACGCTTAATAAAATCAAGCAGTCCTTAAGACAACGCTATTCGACTGTTATAAAATAATTCAATCCTTTTTGAATTTCTTTTTGCTACTTGGGATGTAACCCTGCGTTTGCATTATCTATTAAAATGTCCTCTGATTTTGCGGTAATTACCATGGCAATATCATCTGCAATTGTGTCATGGTCAGACATGTTTGTCCTTAGAAGACCGTCATAAAACATGTTCCATAAAACTGGACCAAGAACAGAGCTTTTCAATAATGCCACTATTGATAATGAATTCCCTTTGATGATGGCTTCTGCACAAGGTTAGGATACTATCTATGCGTAGCCATATTAACATAGTTATAATGTGCTAACATAGGAAATTATGCGTCAAGAATAAAATAGTGTTTTAGTTTCATCATCATCATCATCATTTAGCTTATACCGTCCACTGCTGAACAAAAGCCTCCCTTAACTCTAGCCATTTCCTTCTATTTTGTGCCACTTGAATCCAGTTTCCAGCCACTCTCCTTAATGTCATCTGTCCATCGACTAGGAGGTCGTCCTCTGCTTCTCTAGGCCTCGTGTCTCGGTCTAAATTCCACAAGTCTCTTTGTTCACCGTCCATCTGTCATCCTAGCCACATGTCCTGCCCAATTCCATTTAAGATGTAAGACAGATATCACCGCATCTCTTACTCCTGTTCGATTTCGTATTGTACGATTGGGTCTAGTGTTTTAGTTTAGTGTGTTCTATTTCCTGTTGTATAAAGTAATTTACAACGCATTATCAGCGTTAATAAAATCTTAGCAGAGCTGACAGTTATATGGAAACCGCTGATAAAATTATAAAAAATATACTTCCTGAACCTGAACGACAGCTAAAGTGTAAATAAAAATCAACATACTTTCAATATTAATCTCTAAAATCTCCTCCATATTTATGACATCCAGTTTGTAAGTAACTCTATTCTCGCCACGTTTCGCAAAATTGCTCCTGATCTATAAAAGGTCAGTAATATTATGTTTGTTTTTATATAACAAGCTAATCAATTTAAATCGATCGATCGATATAAAAATCTAATCATTAATCTTGTTAGTTATTAAATGTGCGCGTGTAAAAAATCAAGTTGGCAAATTTCTGTTTGCCATTAAGTTAACTGAAAACGTATATAATCTAGATGGGCAGATAAAGGCAATAAGGCGTTAACTGCATGCTTATATGAATGTTATCCTGCAGATAATTTTTCGAAAATAACTTAGAAAAATAGACGTAAATTAAAAATTAAGGTAGTTTTTTGAAGCATATATTTATATAGTTCATATCAAAACAAGTTTTAGTCACGTGATTAAGCTTGACCGGCACAGCGTTACCCACATTTACATATTTTCTTTTAATCAAAATGTTTTAGGAAAAAAAATTAATTAAAAATATATAAAAAGTTATTATTTACATCACCAAAAACTCACCTTCTTAACAGCACTTAAGGGACGAAGGGCGATTACTACCACTTTCCCGTTCAAAATATTCTAATAAAGTTGAGATGAGTTTTTCACGGCTATTAAGTCGTATCTTGTACACTTCGCACCAAAAAAGGTTCTACAAAGAACAATGTTCAACTGCAAGGTCCGCTAGTAAAAAAAACTTAAAGTATCCCTACAACACTATTATACAGGGTGATTCAAAACAAATGCAAAAAACTTTAGGGGGTGATTCCTTGTTCAAAATAAAGGGTAGTTTGCTTTATAAACGTTGGGTCAAAAGTCAACCATTAGGGAGATATCGCGGTACAAAGATGGCGGAAAAATAATGTTTTTATTTTTTATGTTGAAAACGAAAAGAGATAGACTAATGAAATTTTATGGAAGCATTACTGTTATGAAAACACACTTTCAGGTAATTTTTTTACTTTTTTAAAATGAGTGGAAGGGGTTGAAATAAACTACCCCTATCATTCTTGTTAACGAAATTTAAAGAAAAATCTTATCAAACACATGCAAATGCTTTAATTTGGATAGTTTAGTTTGTTTAGAACTTTTTACCTCTTGTGTTTTTGATAACACTCACCGATTGGAAATTAAAAATAAAATGTAAAGCATTACATGTCAGGACAAAAAAACATTTTTAGATAAGAATCTAGTGATAATAACGATAATAATAATCATCTAGATAATAACGTATTGCAGTAGAATAATGTCAAATAAAATAATATTAGGAACATCCTAAAAAGTAACAGCGGCCGACTAGATTTTTTCCTAAAAAAATTACAGCAGCCCACCAGATTCTTTATCAGAAAATGTTTTTTGTCCTGGCATGTAATGCTTTACATTTTATTTTTTAATTTCAAAACGGTGAGTTTTATCAAAAAAATACAAGAGATAAAAAAGTTTCTAAACAAGCTAAACTATCCAAATTAATTTTTTTGTATGTGTTTGATAAGATTTTTCTTTAAATTTCGTTAACAAGAATGATAGGGGTAGTTTATTTCAACCCCTTCCACTCATTTTAAAAAAGTGAAAAAATTACCAGAAAGTGTGTTTTCATAACAGTAATGCTTCCATAAAATTGTATTAGTCTATCTCTTTTCGTTTTCAAGATAAAAAATAAAAACATTATTTTTCCGCCATCTTTGTACCGCAATATCTCCCTAATGGTTGACTTTTGACCCAACGTTTATGAAGCAAACTACCCTTTATTTTGAACAAGGAATCACCCCCTAAAGTTTTTCGCATTTGTTTTGAAACACCCTGTATATCTAAATCAATAACTCGTATCACGACACAATTCGCTTAAATCAAAGACTCGTTATAGAAATATAAAGTGTCAAAACGAATGACAATGTCAGGAAGTAAATAAATAAATTCGGCAACTTGACATTTTTTTCTTATTTTACCAAAATTTAAATTAAAATCTTGTTCTTGAAAACTACAATTAAGTTTTAATTTCATTGTTATTTTTGTTAGTAGCAATCAATAAACAACCTACTGGTTTTGGCAATATACTAAATAAAATAGTAAAATTACGTTGCCCATAGTATACGGTATAATATATTTTTCTTCTAAGAACACAAATCGAACACGCTAATTCAGGTCATAAAATACTTCTTTCCTCATTTCACATTTTACTAATTAAATTCAGATTTTTCATCCTATTTAAAAAGATGAAAAAATGTAGTCAAACAAAAGCCACAGTGGAAATACACATTTGGCTGTCACTGGTCTTTTAAATCACGCAGTATTAAGTATTTTATCTTCTTCGACGATACAAAAGCAAAACAAAAACAAATTACGAAATTCCAAAAACGAAGTGAAAGTAGCTACGCACTGGTACACAATATTTAGGCGCCTAATCTATCAAACATCTGCCCGTTGTCATCTTTAGTGAAGTTTAACAGATTTTTGGTTAGATGAAAATAAGCGGTTGCGTCATTTTTAATTTTAGATAGGAAGATGCAGATTGGAATTATTGTTCTAAAATATATGAGGAATGGGAAAAAGGTAATCTATTGTAGTAATTGGAAAAATTTCTTCTTCTTACAGTTGAGAGTTGGAACCTTTGGTGTTACCACAGCAAAATGAAACGCTAATTCACCACAATACACCAAAACACTTTATTTATGCATTGGACGAGTATTTTGCTTATCAAGCAGATCATTAAAAAATGTTAACAACTTTTAATCATCTGTTGATGATGCTTCATGATTACCGAAATGTGCTTCCAATGCAGAAGTAATGATGTATTGAGATTGATGTATTGTGATCAATTAGTGTTTTATTATTTTGCTTTCTTCTTCTTCTTAATGTATCTTGCAGATTACTGCGTACGCGTTCATCTTTTTCTTTCTCATCAGATGGTTCGATTTGGTGCAGCGAATTGGAGTGCTTGAAAGTCCTATGTGCCTATCCAATGACGAATATTTCTCAACCAGGATAGCTTTCTTCTACCTATTCCCCTTTTACTCCCTTCGATTTTACCCTGGATTCTAAAAGTGATAGCGTTCTCCTAGTAGTATGTGTCCCACATAGGCTAATTTCTCTTCTTGATGATTTCGAGGAGTTCACATTCTTCTAGACCAGCTATGTTGAGAATTTGTACCACGGTCGACCCAGGATACTCTCAGCAATGTTTATAGTTTCAGTGTCCATGCTTCTAAACCATATAACAGAATGGACCAGACATAGAACTTCACTATTCTGTATCTCGAGCTGAAATTCAAGTTCCTATCTGTGAGAAATCTTCGAAGTTGTTCTAGCTTGTCGGATACTAAATTTTATCTCCTGATCTGGATCCTATGTTTTGTTAATCATGCATTCCAAGTATTTGACAAATTTCAAAGGAAGTTAATTGAGTTGCCATTTTCTTCCACTTTATTTATACATATGTATACATTAAATATCGTCTTGGGTTAAAGCATCTTGGTATATATTTTTTACACCTCTCGGGTGACAAAGTAGAATTTTTTTGGTCATTCCGTCTCGCCAGAAAATTACCTCCCTATTCAGGAGCGGATCCAAGATTCGGGAAGGGGGAGGGGGTTAGACACAAAACTACTTTACTCAAGGTACGTAGTCCGGAGTCGTTTCTGACATAATAAATTAATAATATCATATTACATGACTGAACCCAAGGAGGGCCCCCAACAAACATTTGAAGTTAAAATTACGTTAAAGTAACCACCTGGACTTTTATTAACCAACTGCAAATTGGTCGAAATTTCCAAGAATTGACGTTAAAATTCCCAAAGTGGGGAATAAAACTAAAGTAATTTGAAAGTTAAAAACAGGTTAACAGGTTATATTGTCTTGTATGAAATATGGGCTATGAAGTCAAAAATAACCGACCTGAGGTCATAACATGGTAAAATAGAGGTAAATTTTACTAAAAATAGTCCTAGTTTATACTACCTACATTTTAACATAGGAAAGAAAGAGAAAGAATAAGGTAAAGTATTTTTCTTTTTAATATGTGTATGTAAATGAATTTCCCAATAATGAACCAAAAAGACAAACAAGTGTAGTAATAACTGGCATGGCCGTTTGAACATTAATCCAATATGGATGAAATACCTACATATATTATGTATATGCACTTCCTAGTAAATGTAAATAATGTTATTGGTAAGAAGTGGATTACTGGATTTGCAAAATAATTATGTCTGCGGAGAAAATTTTTCTGTGAGATGTAAATATGATAGGCACTAAAAAATTATGCGCCATTAAAATTTTATGTATTTTCAACAATTAATGTTAGAATAAATCGTTACTTTGAAGGTTCTAACCTAACTTTTTTTCAGCTAACTTCCTTGGTACACTTTTAAAGTTCTTAATTAGTTAATTTAGCTTGTGGTAGGTAGTATTATTCATAAATGTCTATTTTTCTCAATAGTTTAGAACAATATCACAAAAAAATATTTTTTGAAAACAAATTAGATAAGAAAATGGCCGCTAATTAAGTTTTTCATAATTTTAAAACTTTAAAGTCCGCTTTCTTTTTGTGAGGTTAAGATTTCTTTAAATTAATAACCACAAAGGTCAAGATTTCTTGCTCAAGGTATTTTTCCTTCGAGGTGCAAGTTAAAAAATGGGCTATATTAGGTCGAAGCTCATTTCTCGAAGGCCTGACTTTTGCAGTATCGCCGGTAAAACAGAAAACTTTTATTTTCTTTGAGTGACAGTTGACAATGATATTTTATGCTAAGTTCGGTAATTACATCTTCGAGCAATCCGATTAACTTTTCACAGTAATCATGTGTCCTAAAATAAGAATATTTATTGAGTCACGTGACATGTCAAATTTTTATCCTTTTGCTAGCCGATGCAATTACCAAACTGGCCTAAACTAGAAAATTAAATTAGTTTTCTTTGCTTATTATTTGTAAAAAGTTTTGTGTTTTGGGATTGTGAGTGTTATAGAGGACTTTTTGTTTTTATTGCACATAATGAACACGTTTAAGATTGTGTCGGTAATAAAAAAGAAACGCCTTGAATATTCTTTCGTTCCCCACCAGTGGGAACAAGGTTACACCCCGAGGAAATTAAAAAAGGTAATTTTTAACCTGCCGTATGTCTGACTTTCTTCTAAGTCAAAAAACTAAGTTACTTTACCTTTGAAGTATAATAGCGACTTTTGAGGTCGAATTAATTATATTTTCAACCTAATTTGAACTCCTTCAAATAAGGTCCCATTTAAAGTTATTAACAACTAAATTTTAACCTAACCAGAAAACCAAACAATGCCTTCGACCCCCGAGACAAATTTGAGGTTATAATAAAGTAACATTTGACCTACTTTATGTCCCTGTAGTCTTAATGCCCTCAATAGGTTATCAGTAACTAGATTTTAACAATGCCAGCTAACTCCAACGTTGCTACTTTTCAAAGGCATCATTTTAGTTTATTATTAACTAGTTTATGACTTTATTTTTAGATTTCTCGCATTTTATTCCCTACAAGAAATTTATTAAGTTAAATATAAGTAAAATTCAACCAAATAGTGGTTAATTTTCCGTGGTCAATGGTTTTTTCTCCTTCCTATGCTACTTGGGGGGCTTGAGTCCGCGAAAAAAGATCATTGATACAGATGAAGAATGATTGTTGAATACAGATCTAAGTTTATTAGTTCCCTCGAGGATGTCCCATTCATTTTGAAGTATACTGAAGAACACTTTTTTTGTGGAAATTTCTGAAATCGACAAAGGATGGAGTTCCTTCAATATTCTGCTCGGTCGTTACCAGCAATGCCAGAGTGTCCAAGAATCCACATAAAGTTAACATTGTAGTTTCTTTCAGTAAGTTTATATACTAATCTCGCATGCTGCAGGTTAGAGAATTTTTGGAGTTTAAAAAAGCAATACTGTTGAGGGAACTAAATGAATCAGATAGTATTAATGCTTCAATCGGTGGCATTCTCCAACAATTAGGTCAGATTTCGAGCCATCTGTGTAAAAATAACTAGTCACGATATCTTTCGTCTAAAATTTGTAGTAGACTAGTTTTGTAAAGATATCTGGATGTTTCAGATTTTTTTAATTTACAAAGTTCCATATTAACTGAAATAGGACCCTTAATTTAATGTAGATTTGAAATTTGACACATCTGATTTGATCAACCCCGACACACCACCATTTCACGTTATGCTCGAAGCAGGTCACGTTCGCGAAACCACTCTGTCGCTCTCTCGAAAAATGCACATGTGTCAGAACCGATTATTCATCCCGGACCTCGTGTTTTAATGCTCGAGGCTCATAATCGCCGGATCGCGCATTGTTCCGTCCTTTACGCATCTTTAACTACGTCATCCTAGCTGTCAACGGGCGCAAACCCTTCTCGCGTTGCATTTGTTTTAGTAAATGAACACATCATCGTGGCCTACCCAGACCCGTAATTACCGCTCGCTTTGTTTTTTTGCGGGGTGCGCGCGCGATGTCACGGTATGACGGAGATTGTGGGTGTAGGTATACTTTGGTTTAACGTATCTTGATATAAGTTGTTGAGTTGTTAGAATAGAAACAAGGAAAAAATGCGATAATCGGTTTTGTGGGTGGATTGTTTTAGAATAAAAAGTTTGCGTGCTTTTAGATATGGCAGGTTATACTTATACTAGGCAATACAACATGTAGTTGAGTCAGTTCATAAACAACTCTGGTTCAGAACTTTCGGACATTAATAGAAGAATAAAATTGGCAAGAAGGGTATCTGATCAGAATTTCATCACATTTAATTATGCAATGGAATTTCTGATCTCCGTAAAGGAAATTATTTTGATCAGTTGAAAACTGATCAAAATCTGTCATGATATACAACTTTGAAAATTTGCCATTAAATAAAAAATTATATATAATAATATGGGGATCACCAAATTTTCCAAAAAATTGCCGCCCCCCATTATCCTGCCGCCCTAGGCAGCTGCCTAATGGATAAAGCGGCCCTGTGCAGAAGACACAAAAAACCACAATGAAAAACTTGTAAAAACTGCAATCGAACATAGAAAAACCTATAAGAACTGTAAGAAATCCCTCATGATAGAAAAGAAGCAGCTAATCGCATTAACACACAACATCAGAATAACAGACAATAACGAAATAATAAGCCTGGTAACAAAATTCTATACCGACCTATATAGAGCATCGGAAAATATACACGAAGAAGAAAGACTGTCCCTACCACAAGACGACGCCTCAGAAGTTCTCGTGGGAGAAGTAAAAAAAGCGATTCAAGATATGAAAAATAGAGAAGCAGCAGGGAACGACGGAATAACATCAGAAGGGCTTAAGTGCGCCGGTAGGAGAACTTGGAAAATCCTAGTAAATATATATATTACGCTCAACAGTCGAATACGGGCAATGCCCGAGAAAAATACGCAAATCTAGTTTTGAGCAAGGAAGATTTCCCAAACCCGAAAAATTAATTTTATTCGATTTTTTTTGCTTATAGTGTGATTTGATTGCGTTGGTTTCACTCTTTTTGGTTGGATTGGTTTAGTTATTTGGCGAGTTGGTTAGCGTGGTTATTTGGAGGGTGTCAATTCATTGGTTAGTTGGTTTTTCGGGTTTGGGAAATATTCCTTGCTCAAAACTAGATTTGCGTATTTTTTTCCGGCATTGCCCGAATTCGACTATTGAGCGTAACATATACACCAGCTGTCTAAGGAGAAAACATGTAGCGCAAGACTGAAATAGCAGCAACATAATTCTAATTCATAAGAAAGGCAGCAAAGAAGACATCAGAAACTATAGACTAATAAGCCTACCACCAGTAACATGCAAGATATTCACAAAAATAACAAACAACAGAATACAAAACATGCTAGACGCTGCAAAACCATGAGAAGAAGCAAACTTTAGAATAAGCGGCCTACGCCATAATGGGTTGAATGAGCTGAAAATGATGATGATGGTGATAATGATATAATTGGTAGGATAAAAATTGGTAATTTGCGTTTCTAAAAACAAGTATTCTGTAAATGGAAATGAAGAAAACTAAAATAATAGCTGTGTTAAAACCAGGAAAATCTAAAGATCAACCTCAGAATTATCGATCTTATGCAACAGCACTTCGGATCTCCGCCCTTAGTCTGGTATTTAGTGTAGCAGAGTGGTGTTACCTGTGTGGTTGAACAGCCACCACACAAATCTCGTAGATAAACAGCTGAACAACACCATGCGGCTGATTACAGGGATAATCAGATCCACACCGAGTTACTGGCTTCCAGTTCTGAGTAACATTCTACCTCCAAATGTACGCAGAAACGAGGCTCTTCTTAGAGAATTTGATAAAATAATAGCTACCCCAACGCTCCCTGTTCATGAAAAACTTCCTGTTTTACAGGTGAATAAACTGAAGTCGAGAAACACACACACACAAATTTTGCGAACAGCTGAACAGCTTAAAAGCAACAGTAACTACAATTCATGAGAACAGTGGCTTCAGTTATGGAGAGAAATGGCCGATGCGCACCTATACTCCTGGTTCGAAAATAACTATTGCCAGATACCGGGTACCAATCTAAACCGGAAAACATGCTCAACTTTGAATAGGATACGCTCTGGCCATGGAAGATGTGCGGATTCCCTTTATAAGTGGAGTAAAGTACCTTTCCCAGAATGTGATTGCGGATCCCCTCACCAAACCATCCACCACATAACTAGAGAGTGCAACCTACGCGCTTATGGTGAAGTCTGGGGGGACTTTTTGGAGGCTTCTCCAGTAGCTTTGGAATAGATAGGGTATCGAGATATCAATATATAGTGTTCGTAAATACGTTTATATGTTGTTTTTTTATCATATATTTTTTTTTAATATTTACATTGTAATGTTTTCATTTACATTGTAGGTTATTTTATGTCTATGTTTAAGGGTCTGGTTTTCTTGCATGTAATACGATAATTAATAAATCTGTAAATGGACAAGGAAAGTACATTTTAAAAATGGAAACAAAATTCCGGAATGATACACTCTGACGGTATCTTGGTAAGACAATCCATAAAATCCTTCTAAATAGTAAATGATGTCTAGGGCTTGACCTCGCCAAAATTATCATCGATTGTCATTCACCAGCCGTCTTTGATGCTGTATTTTATTATACAATACTTTGATTAATTGAGACACAACTTTGATACATGGTTTGATAAAATTAATATAAGCATTTGGTATGTAGTCTCTTTAAGTCTAGAATTGAACTCCGCTTAAAGCGAAGAGGTTTCTATCACAGTTGACGCCTTTTTTTCGATTTTATCGAATCTACAACCACTCGAGTGGTATACCACTGAACGAATACAATAATTGTGTCATTTCAGTAGCCATTACTAAATTTACCGACGTCCACATATTCTTTATGAGTCCGGTTCTACAGCGTGATCCGCCTTCCGGTTCCTTGCCGCCATTGCCTTCTGTCCTTCCAGTCATCGGCTTGTAAATTGTGCAATGACATTGCCTTTGTTACCTCCTTTAACCATGTCTCTCGGGGTCTTCCTCGTTTTCTTTTTCCAGTTGGGATCCATTTCATTATATTCTTGGATAGCCTCTCTTCTCCCATTCTGTTTACATGCCCAGATTAATTGTTTTTTTTTTGGATTTCCTCTATGATGGTGATCTCTTTCTTCATTATTCTTCTTATTTCTTCATTTCGCACTTTTTCCAATTTTGGTTTTCTTGCAGATCTTCTGAGGAAGTCCATTTCAGTTGCTAAAAGCTTTCCTTTTGTTAGGTTTTTGTTGTGGTATTTATATTTTTTTGCCAAAGAATAGAATTTAGTGCCCCTGTAATGTTTCTGGCTTTGTTGATTCTATTATTGATGGTATTGTCGCTTTTTCCATTATTATGTATGTTATTACCTAGGTATGTGAATTCTGTACATGATTTTATTTTGTTTCTGTTTTCCATTTCGAGGTCTTGTCCTTTGTAGCCCACGCATAGATATTCTTTTTGTCTTTTTAAAATTTATTTGCAAACCCCATCTATCATACTCCTCATTTAATCTTCTGAACATGTACTCAATGTCATCTACATCTTGGGCCAGTATTACTTGATCGTCGGCGTAGTGAATGGTATATATTGTTTTATTTTCGAGTGGTATGCCCATTCCACTACATTTTCGTCTCCATTGTTCCAATGCTGCATCTAAGTAAATATTGAATAAAATTGGAGATAGACCACATCCTTGTCGGAGGCCCTTACTTGTATTAAATGATGTTGTGAGTCGGCTCCAATTTTAACTCGTGCTAGTGGGTTCTTGTAGATTTCCTTTATTGCTTTTATTAGGGTAATATTTATTGGTGACCGGTCGAGTACGTGAAAAAGTCGTTTTAATGGAATAGAATCATACGCTTTGGTTAGGTCTACAATCTACAAAAATCATGTGTATCTCTCCACCTATAGCTAACACTTTCTCACTTAATTGTGTTATGCAGAAAATATTATCTACCGTTAAGCGACCGGCTCTGAAACCCGACTGCTCTTCTGTCTGGTACAAATCATAGTCATTTGTTATTAATGTGCTAAGTATTTTGCCATAGAGTCTATACAATGAACAGTTAACAGAAATACCTCTATAATTCTCACATATGTTAATTGTGCCTTTTTTATGTATTGGAGTTATCCATCTTTCGTTCCATTCCTGTGCTATTTGTTGACCATTGATACAATTTTCAAAGAGTAGCTTTTTTTCTCCTATGTAGCTTTCTAACTCTTGGCATCGTTTTTCCCATTGGTTATCCTTATCTTCTTAAATTTTGCTCTTTGGTGTTTATAAGCTAAGTAATCCGCATCTTGTTTAGTTTGTAGCCATTTGAAGTACAATTTTTGTTTTTGGTTTTTCTGCTCCTGTAAGCTATTATTCCACCAAACATTTTTGTTGTTGTTGCATGCTGTTTGTTCTCCCAATGCCTCCATAGCAGCTGCATTTATTAATATTCCATCGATAAATATTCCATCGATAAATATTCCATCGATAAAAAACTGCAAATTACACCGCCTTCATTATCCAAAATCCTGTCTACACAGGGCGTGTTTGCGTTTCGTTTTCCTTTAGATAATAATATAGGAAATACATTCGTAAAATTAGTTGCTTTTTTTCGCCGGTCGTTTCACAATCGGCCTACCTACTGTTATTTTATTTCCATATAAATTGCAAACGAGAATACCAATGCGAATGTTCGAAGCCAATAAAACACACAAAAAAAAGTAATCTCGAACCGGTGTTAAGTACCACCCGTGGATCGTTTAATAACGTTTTTGAAGTAATTTATTTTTTCTTGGCTCCTTCCATCTCGCTCACATTTTCTTTGGTCGCAAGGCCTCAAGCCAATTCCACACGATACCGCGTTACGTAACAAAAATGGGATATTAATTACAATTATTTACAATAGGCGGCCGCTACCGAGTTGAGAGCTAAGGTACAAATTTCGAGCGAGAGAAAAAAAATAATAGCTGGTTATTTCGAGTAATCTGGTGGGCATTACAAATGGCATTGGCATTGGAGGTTTTTAAGATATTTTCTTGACAAAGAAATTTTATTGAAGGAAATTTAAGATTTTATCGAGGATTTTATTTATAGAGGGTGGTCCGAACTGCATTCCGGAAATTTTGGCAGTATATTCTGCATCTTCTTTCCAAATAATTTCTGAAGTAACGTCAATATTTGGATGAAAAGTGGTTTCTGGAATTTTTTTGACATGAGAAATTCGATTTTGAGGTTAATATGACTCCTACTTGTAGAGGGCGCAACCTATATATTTTTTAACAGGTTTGAAGACTAATGACTTTTCGTCCGTATCTGTATAAAACTACTGAATAAAAAAATATACATTTACGACGTTTTGTTTTAGGTAAAAATGGACTCTTGGTAAAAATCGCTACGAGTATTGGTTCTCAAGATATTTGGAATCTAAATTACCAATACTTATCTTCCTTGACATAAATAAAACATGTTGACTAAATAGTTACTAGACTGAAATCATAAATTTGAAATGTTTTGTGCCAAAAATTCAACAGAAACTATTTTATCATAATTTTTTTGAAGAAAAATCTATGATTAATTTAAAAAAATAAAAAGTTCCTAAACTTATCATTTCACTCAAATAACTATCTACTCAACATGTTTATTTTTTTGCCAATAATGACATGTATTGACTATTTTCATTCTAAATATCTTGAGTTGGTTAGGTTAGGTTGCTCGTAGCGATTTTTACCAAGAGACCTTTTTTACGTAAAAAACGTCGCAAGTGTATATTTTTTACTTAGTAGTTTTATGCAGGCACGGACGAAAATTTATTACTCTTTAAATCAGATAAAAAATATACAGGTGGCGCCCTCTACAACTGGGAATCATATTAACATCAAAAAACTCCCAGGTCCCAATTTTCATCCAAATATTGACTTTACTTCAGAAATTATTTGGAAAAATTCGAAATAAAAATGAAACTTCCACACCCTGTCTCCGAAACTAAGCATTTTAGGAATACGCTGCCGAAGTTTCAGGAGTACAGTTCGGACCAACCTGTATAATAACAATTTTGTTACAGTTTTAATGTAGATTAAATTAGTTAATAAAAACTAAGTAGTTTCAAAAGTATTGAGTCACGGGTTCATTTCTAGAAAATATACCCAGGATTTTTTCAAGAAATGAAGCTTCCACAAAGGTTCAGCTATTATTTATTGAACCGTTTTTTAACTTTTGAAGTCACCCTAGGGATGCACAAAAATCACCATTTTACAAATAGTTTATGAAATTGCTTTTTAAGTTTCAACGTTATAGTCTAAGATCCGGCTGCAATATTATTACGCTCATCGCATTTTTAACCAAAACGTAATTTTTATATATATTTATGAATAGGGGAATACACTTTTAACAGGGTGCCAATCAAAAAGTTGCCGCAAATAGGGGTTGCCACGTTTCAAAATTTTTCCTACTACTTTATACGGATCCGGCAACAATGCGTGGGGCATCTGTCGCTCCGAGGGGTGTCTCACTATTGGAATTACCTGTACATTTTTTTGGTAGTCGCTGGCAGTCATTGGCAGTCTTATGGCAGTCACCTATAATAATTACATAGCAGTCATAGGCAGTCTTCTTCATAGTCATTGGCAGTCGCTTAGCAGTGGAAGGATATTTTGGCAGTACGTGTACATTTCTTACCCGAGTGAGACAGGAAAATATTTTAACTTCTACAGGGTGGCTCAATATATTTTTTCAGCCTTTATAAAAAAATATTAAAATTACAGGAAATGTCCTGAAATCAAAATTATACTAGGTATATACTAGAGTTGGTCTGTACTTACTTTGCTATAAATATCGTAATCTTATACCATACAGGGTGTTCAAATTCTATGCCAAACTTTCGCAAATATAAAATAGTTTTTTTCATTTTTTTTAATGGAACACCCTGTTGTGATTTCTTTGTTAGATGGAGAATTAAAAAATCATTTTTTTTATATTTAAAGCTTTTAAAGCATTTTAGATTTTTTAGCGCTTCCATTTAAGTAGATGTTTTCCAGCAAAGTATTAATTTCTTACTTTTCTAAAATAAAAAATAAAAAAATAATTTGAAATAGTAAATCTAATTTTTTCGTAGTACTAATAATTAATTAGTCAGAAAAAGTAAGCAATTGATCGCACTGAAATAAAAAGAAAATTGTAGTTTTATGTGGTAGCAGAAAAACTCAATGACAGATTCTTGAAATTAGTGAAGTTGTTAAAATTTGGAAATCTACATAGTTTGACAGTATGTCTGTTAGTTGTAAATAAACTACAAATGATGCAATTAATTGTAGTAAATTCATTTCTTTTTGTAGTATAAATAATTAATCAGAAAGTGTAAGCAAATTGAGCGCACTGTAATAAAAAGAAATATTTTTTGTGCCAAAAGTTATTGTTATGACAAATGTCAAAGAACTTCGGAATTGTTTATAATTTTTTCAGTTTTGTGTGACCTGTTTTGTTTTGCATTTTGACATTTTTATTTCGGTATTTCAGAATATGGCGATAATTCACAATATTAATAATTCAGAATTGGTAGTACATAATATATATTTTGGTAATTATTCAACCGAAAATAACATATTTCTTTAAAAACAGTAAGTTGCATTTTTGTCGGCTCCAATTAAAATGGACAAAACTGGGATTTCCCGTGTAGTCTTCGAATGATGTTGTTTTGGAATTTATGGATTTATACGCAAATGAGCCCTTCATATGGATGGCCAAACATAAAGAACATAGAAATCGTATTGCAGTGTACAGTAAAAGAACTTAAAAGAATCACTAGTAACGACAATTTCGGAACGACCAGTATCCATCCATGCGACTATACTGTTTACTTGCCAAGGATTTAAACAATGTTTGTTCTGGAGCACTTGTCGAAATGAACACGTCGTATGAGCGCCACACTTTTGTGTTGTTTAGAAAGTGGGGACTGTTGGGGATACTTGCCAAGTACGCAAATATTGGCGTATTTGCCAAGTAGACGAGTCGTGAGAGTGCGCCTTCAGGCTTTCGCATCGGTAGTAAAATAATTCATGATATTTTTATTTTATCGGTGACACTGTATAAGTCAAACAAGTTTAAGAACCTTTAAAAATTTCCGAGTCGTTCTTACTTTAAAGAAAAAAAAATAAAGCAAAAAGTAATGATTCCTTTTAAAAACAGTTATAAACCTTAATAAACACCGAAAAAAGTAATTTTTATTCCCACTGACTCGTAAAACGAATCGGCCACTAAAACGCTATCACATAATCTGGACCTTCCGAACCGAAATATAAATTTAACGAGTTTTGGAATAGCGATAACGTTTAATAAAATTACTGGAATTTCTGGTCGAGTCCCTCTGAGGAATATTATGTCTTTGAGATGCATCCGCATTTTAATGAAAGACGAAAATCTAGGTGATAAAACATAAATGGCAATTAGTAATTAGTTTTAAAGCGTTTGTCTTGTTAGATAAGTCAGTATAGTTAAATTAATTAAAAAAAGTGTGTCAAAAAGTATCAAGTTTTTGTGTAAGAAGGTTTGTTAACTTAACAAAGGCAGTTAGTTTTTACTGGTCTTGAAAAGACCTAGCCTTTTTAATTTTGATGCTAACAATACATAACACTACTTTACAGAATGTGTTACAATGATGATTTACGGTAGATAATTCTATTGTGTTAACCATAATTTTCTTTGCTTACGATGTCGTCCACAGAATAAGAATTAAAATTAAATATTTTTATTAATTAGTATAATTAACTTTGTATTTCTGTATCACCAAATCAGGATAATTTAAATCTTAAGTCAATTTTAACATCATCTGCGGAAAAAAAAAACTTTTAAAAAAAAATGTTATATTGAAGACAATTTCTATATCTGTAACCGTCAACAGTCAAAAGTTAACCTAATAGGATCATGAGAAAAAAGTCGTATTTTTCATATGGAAATAAACGAAGAGCTCCAACACTGTGATTTTAATGAAGTAATAGTAATAATTGGTATCTAATAAACTAATTATTAATGATCAATAACATGGCCAGTATACGAGGGTTGTCTTTAATATTTTGCATAGAGTATTATAGCGTTTTTTAAACCACTACCACTACGAACGGCAGCTTTTCATCGGAGAGCAGTCGTGGATAAGGTATTTCACTGGAAAGAAAACTAATTAATAACAGTAAACAAAAAAAATATATATATATTGGGCGCCAGGCATGTACAGAGAAAGAAAACACAGTTGTATATTAGTTAAAACTAATGACTATATTTATTCATGATGGTCTTTGATGGTAAATAACATTGTAAAATTCTAATCATTATAGTGGTTATATTATGTCGAAGAAAGTCATGGTAAAAATAATATTAAATACGTCCAATCAAAGACTATGCAAAATACAATATAGATAGAGCTAAAGAAAATATTAAAAAGTAGCATTACTTTAATTAATTCGTTAAATTTTATACGATATGAAATCTAAGATGTTGCAAGCGCAGATTCTAGAATCTGTTCGGTTATTCATCTTTAAAATCACACAATAGATATATACAGAAAGTAATACTATTACAAGATATGTTCGTACTGAAACCTAAGATCCAAATCACATTTCAAATACTAAACTGACATAAAAAGTTTAACCACTAGACGTAAAGTCTGTACGATATTATTCAAGATGTATATTATTGTCTGAAGACTGAAAATGTAAAACATAAAAACCAGAACTTAAATCTAAACTTAGCTGTTCGTTCTTAAAGCAATCCTGTTTCAAAGAGTAACAGCTTGAGGTGGGACTCGTATCTCTGTACTGCCTCTCGGCCAATGCAACAAAAGGGGCCAGGATGAGGACACCATGAACTAATACAGCTGTAACTATCGATTAGGCCTAAAAACAGGAACGAAGCAGCACGGAGCCTACGCCACATCCATACCGGAACAATCCGTACATGAGACAAACCATGCACACAGTGGACACTCGTCCATACCTTGGACCCTAAAAATACGAAACTCTTCTTTAAAACCAAACAAGGTCTAATAAGCAAAATTAACCTACCTCGAATTACCTTCGAGGGCTCAATAATAAACAGAGAAACTGTCCTTTCTTCCATGTAACATTTTGGAGGACAAAAGCAAAAGAACACCAATGTGACAGCTAAATACAAATACGAGTTAAGGTGGGTCAATCCAAAACTCTACCCTAAAAATATTCAATAATAATATCGAATCTATAAAAGATAATAACTCATCTTTACCTGTAGCTTCCAAATGGCAGCTGATTCAGATTTTGCAGCAAGATTTAAATTACCATTTCTAAAAGCAGGGTGACCAAAAGTGAGGTTAAAGCGCAGAGAGGCGCCTTGAAACGATCTTGACAGCCCTCCACAGAAGCAGTGAAACGATAACAGGGTTGCTGACTAGAGAACGTAAAAATTACGCCAGGCGCGTCAAGTAAATTATCAGGCCTCAGCGATACGGAATCTGGTGATGATACGCCAGACATTATATATTATACCTATATGAAAGACATGTAACGAACTAAAAACGTTACAGTATAGAGGTGGAGAAAAATGCATTTTTGGCAATCCAATTCTGCAAGCAGTTGGTACCTACTACAAAATTGCGTTTTTGAAGGCACTGACTGCATTCTTAATTTTTTGAAAAGTAAAAAGACGTTAGGACTTTAGGACTCTACCCCTGTATTATTGTACCAAACCTTCCTCTCTTTCTTTCTTTGCGTTAAAGCACTTCCAGCTCTTTGCAAAGTTCCCGATGTCGCTGATGTTGGCTTCTGTTGCTTCCTCTAGTCCCTCCAAATAATCTTGGGATAACGAATTAAATGGTGTATAGAACCCAATTTTCAAAAATGTGCGACTTATGGGGTTTTGTATTTAGACGCCTGAAATACATTGTTATAATGTACTGTACGATTTAATTAAAAAAAAAAGATAAATTATATCCGAGGTTATATTTATACACACGTTTTTGAAGCACCCTGTATTCCCATATAATTTTAACTTGTGTATCTTAAGATCCCTTAAATCTTTTTAAAAATCTAACTTTCATAATTTCAAAATAAACGACTCAATAAACTTTATTCTCTTTGACTCACCCTGTACTGATATATGCCATTTTTTAATGATAAAAGTCAAGATGTGAGATCCTAAATTTACATAGTCACCTATGTGAATAGGAAGGAAGTGAATAGGAATGTGAATAGGAATAGGAAGGAAGAATGGAGAAATTCAAAAAAAGCATTCTAAACACAATAGAGCAATAGCTATGGATTAATATATTGCAATTTTACATTAGTCACTAAAAAATTATATTTAGTTTAAACTGTTGCTGTCCTTATCAATAATGTTATCAGTAGTTTCAAAACAATTAAAACTTAATTAAAATGAAAGTAATTAAATTTTACCTTCTCCTCAATCACTGTATTAAGAAACAAATATCGATGTCATAGAAAAAAAAACATAATAAAATAAGTGAAAGCATATTTTATAATATTCCCTGACAACCTAGTTAATCAAAATACTTCTTGCTCTAATCAGCCTGAAAAAAAATGAAAGATTCTCAAGCATATTGGTAAAAGAAAGTAACCTAAAATTTGTACTGTATAGTATGCAAGTACCATGAAACGTAATGCCTTTTAAAATACTTTCTTGAAAGCTGAATCATCAAAAAAATAGATGAATCTATTAATATAAAATGTGAGGTACCCATCAATGAGTACCAATTTCCCAAAAAATCTTTAATATGTATATGTGCACGAAAAAATTAAACAACAGGTTTCCCAATGCAAAAGATACAGTTTTTAGGCAGCTATTTCTGGCCATTTATTTTAATTTTTCTAGGGAAAAGATGAGTGGTTTTATAAATTAAATATGAAAAAAATGTCTATACCTATGTGGCGGATTCATCTTTCCAAAAAAATCCTTTATGGGTATTTCGCCACTGCAAGAAAATCTACAAAATAAAATAATTATTTTTTGTAAATACTTTTGCGTTAAACCTAAACAGACGCTGCTTGTCAGAAGTTATGTTTACAATACAAATTTGCCTAACAAAGAAAAAAAATGCTTAACGTTTCGGAAAGTTATCTCTTTCCGTCGTCGGAAGTAAAAAAATACAAAGAATAAAGAAAAAAAAAACTATTTAAAATATTTAAATTCAATTTTCCGACGACGGAAAGAGATAACTTTCCGAAACGTTAAGCATTTTTTTTTCTTTGTTAGGCAAATTTGTATTAAGCCCCATACTCACACTTCGCTTCTTCGTCCCTTCCTCGTCTTATTTCCTCGCGTTACTTCCTCTCGTTCCTTCGTCCCTTCGCTTCCTTCCTTCGTCCATTCGATGCTTAGAAATTATTCAATTATGCAACAACACACCACAAAATATTTTTAATATAGCAGCTACATATTTAATACGGAATATCTAGTAACCTCTAAAATTTTTAAAGAATCCGAAAGGCGTATAATTTTTATTTTATAAAACTGCAATTCTTTGTCGTGTCAAAAATAAAAATTGAATTTTAATAATATATTTTTTTTAAAAATCCGAATATTTCAGTATCATGTACAAGGTATATCAGTATGAATGTACAAGGCGAGTCAACAATAGAGTAAAGTTTATTATGTCATTTATATAGAAACCATGAAATATGACATACTAATTAAACGTTAATGATGTCAATCCCCATTTCTTCAGATATTTTTGTAAAGACATCATGCACACTATTTCTATTTTTATATTTTTGTCGCTACGATTACATAAATATGGACATGCATTTTTTCACAAATATTAAAACAATATTGTTTTTTTCTTCCATTTTTTAGACTATTGTGTGTGAATTATTTTTATATCGATTGGCGATTGCTAGATGTACAGGTTGTCCCATTTTTGTGTGTTTTATGGGGTTTCTGGTTTATGAGTAGAGATGTAAAGATGCTGTTTTCACATCATTGTCCTACTTATTATGAAACTAAATATGCTACACACATATTTATCTTAGCCTTCTTAGTTCAAAGTTATTTCTTATTTCTTTCTTTTACTTTTTAATTAGTAGAAATTTTTGCATTTTTCGATAACCTTTGTATCTCGATTATCTTATAACTTATCGAAAAGAGGAAAAGGGTCAGTGATGGGCGGTGGGCAAGTACCCAATTTGTGGATAAATAAAATCTGGGTATATATGTATATACCTGTAGATTTAGATGAACATCATAATTTTAATAAAAGGAGTTTCCGACGACCGCATAGTAAATACCCGGTATAATACCGGGAATAGAAATATACCAATATATAATATCTACAATATATTTAAGAAATATTGCAGATATACTCGTATTCCTGATAATATCTAAATGTACAGGTATATACCGGATACCCTGATTTTGTTTTGTTCTACCCATTGAGTACTTACCCACTGCCCGTGTCTCGATTTTCAGGTAGAATGGCAGTGACGAAAGTGGTTCTTCGTTGGGAGCTGTCTATTTCGAAAAATGACTCGAACTTATGTTCTTTTTTAAACAGGACACTCTATATATTATTTTTTATTTTATTTGCTTTGTTATGAGCTTTCGAAAATTATAATATACTCTATATTTATTTATTTTACTGCTTTAGGTACTGCTAAACTGCTAAACGGCTCTTATTTTATTTAACTTAATTTTACCAGATAATTTTGCTTTGCATCGTGATATTTTGATAAACTACACGAAAACTGAACTTGTGCTGCTTTTAAATAACATGCCAATAACCAACATTTTACGTCGAATAAATTAGTTGATTGTTTTGATTACCTAATTTAAACCGGCCGACTATGTAATAAAGTTAAATAATGCATTTTTACCCCGTTTATGGAAATAAGTATTTTAGAAAGTTCGTAACAAGGAAAATAAAATAATATACAAAATATCGTATTTAAAAAAACATATAAGTTTTAGTCAATTTAAAAAAAGACAGATTCCAACGAAGAAATAGTTACGTCACTGCATAGTTACGTGAAAAACTGTACGGGAGACCGTTTTCACCTTTTGGATAAGTTATGATACAAAGGGGATCGAAAATGCAATAATTTCAGATTCGCCCTTTATTTTAGGAAGTAAGAGAGCTATATAGGACATATCTGTATGTGGCATCTTTAGTTTCATAAAAAAGTAACAGCGTAATGTGAAAACCGCATCTTTGTATCTCGACTCATAAACGAGAAACCCTGCAAAACACACGAAAATGGGACACCCTGTACAGACGTACTGCCAAATCAAGAAATCAACTACGAATGAAATCCAAGATCGATTTATATATTTTATATATTTTAATATTTTTTTGTGTTCGTGATAATTCCTTTGCTACTTCGTCCAAAAACCGACAGTACGGGGAAGGAGAGTTTCGAGGAAGTAAACGGACGAAGGAGCGTTTTGACGAAGGAACACACAGTCGCATAAAATCGACATTTCCCATAGTAAATATAAGATTTTTGGACGAAGGGACGCGACGAAGGAAGGAAGTGAAGTAGCGAAGTGTGAGTATGGGGCTTTACTGTAAACATAACTTCTGACAAGCAGCGTCCGTTTAGGTTTAACGCAGAAGTGTTTACAAAAAATAATTATTTTATTTTGTAGATTTTCTTGTAGTGGAGTGGCGAAATAATCATAAAGGATTTTTTTGGAAAAATTAAATATGTTCCAACAATTTATTTGAATGCATAGGCCTAATCACATAGTAAAAAAAATCTGTGTCACAACAGGTACAATAATATTACAAATAACTAATTATTTTTTATGCTCTTTATGAAATAACGCAATCTTAGATCCAATAAAAAAAATAATATTATTAAACTGCTTTCGTGGTATATTTTTATCCATAGCATCTGTTAAAATTGCCTTATATCTATCAAAAATAGTAGATAACATAGTACTTTAACCGCCAGGGTAGATTAAATGATACTTTAACAGCGAGGATAGGTTAAAAACTCTATTTCGTCTCGCACGTTTTATAATTGCTTCTATTTTTGAAAATTTTTGTATTCCTATTCATAAGTTATTCGGGATTTAAATGGAAGTAGTTTAGATATGACGTTTGTCGCCTCAGCCTGAATATCTGTTGGTAATTTACTTATTCCGTTTTGAGCCATTTCTGGCTCCAATTCAATCAGCAATCGACACGAAAGAGAATTAAAAAATATGACTCAAAACTGACAACTAAAGAAAAAGCTTTATTTATTTGTCAAATTACATAGAAATCAACGCCAACCCAGCACAATATTTTTTCTACTCGTAATAAATTCCTTGAAATAATAATTTCTGAATATTTTTTAAAACGTAACTCGCCATGGAAAAAGATATTGTTTTATACACGACGATAAAATTGCATTATCGCCTCCCGAAATTAATTCACTCGTGATTTCATCCCTCGTGAATTAATATTTTCGGTCTTGTGGTATTTTATCGTCTTGTATAAAAAATAACTATTATTTAATTTCAGAATAACTAATATTTCTAAAACTACGTAAGTATTTTCATTAACAGAAACATAATCATTACTATAATTATTGTTTAATCTTCACTATAGATGGTACATTTAACCATTTAAAACCATGACCTACCCTACATTTAAACAGATTATAGAAACCTATTACTTTTCAAATCATTTACGGTAAACGCGTTATATTTTTAAGGTTCGCTGATTCCCATGAAAAATTGCTTTGTCTTTTGTTTGCAGTAACGTAATTCATTTACATAGCTGTTTATTGTAGTTTTTAAAGTGTTCTGTCTTTATTATATCTACCAGCGTCGAATCTCTCCATTGTAGGGAGCGGAATACCATTTTCGCTAACAATACAATGTTTTTTTCGATCTGGAGTAAAGCATATACGTAGCTCAAGAAAATAGTCCAGAAAATGTCATTTATTTGATGAAGAATATCGATGGGAAGCCTTGCAAATGGCGTAGATAATTTCTAAAAACCTATTTCATCCTTAAATTGAAATAAATTCTCCATTTTCTGTTATATAACTTCCTCTGGAAGAGAAATAATTTCAAATAGAGCTTTGTGTAGCTAGAGATTAGTATTTAACAGCAAATCAGTTTCTCACTGTGTGATAAAATAGACAACAATACTGCAATAGAAACATAAACACTGCATATAAATAACATTTCGTTTTTAAGTTTACTATATCTGAGATACTTGACAATGTGATGGTTAGTTATTTAAAATTTTTGAAGGTTAGGTTATTTTGAACTACAAAAGAGGAGCCTTAAATAATTTTTATTGAGCTATAAATAAATATATACGTTTATTTACAACCATATATGTAATACTGACATTACTGACTTTTAAAAAATTTGAAAGTGTCAAATTATCTACATCTCTTCCCTCTTCCATTTCACTCACCCATTTCCCTTATTCATTTCCCTCACTTGGTTTTTCCTATTTCTCGCCTCATTTAATTAAGCAAAATATTCTTGTAATATCTTTATTAACTACTTATCTAACATCAACAAAAATAAACAAGAAGATTAACAATAATAATTGAAGATTTTAATACATTTATTTGTTGAAGGTAAAAATGCTAGACTGCTTTGGCTTAAAACCTACATTCTAGCGTTTTAAGCCGCGTATAAATATGCCGAGGCAAGTACGAGACAAACCCGAAACGAGTATGAAACGAGGCTATAGCAAATTCTTTCCAAAAGGCGTACTAATATGCCAAGACGAGGACGAGACGAGTCAACCTCAAGCGGAATTCGTCATATTATAGCCTCGAGCCGAGCGATTTAGCCTCGAGCAGAGTCCCTGCCCAGTCGAACGGCGTTGTCTCGCGGCTATCCATTTTCAGTGGAGCCTTTGGTGAACCCACAAAATTCTTCATAGGGCTATGCGATACTGAGGCAGTATCGATATTTTGGTATCGGTTGTATTGAATATAAAGTATCGATACTTTAAAATATTGATAAATATATTAAAGTATTATTCGATACTATTCAATATTTTTAAAAATTAATTAATAAATTTAAGTATAATGTGTTTTTTAATTGGATTAGGATCGAAAAAAATAAACAGAAGTCCTTTGTTTTAAATTTGTCAACGTTTCCCAAAATTTATTTGCATCTTCAGGACACTACAAAATTAAGAGAGCAAAATACAATCAAAAAATTTTAAAAATTTAACAAACAACTTAAAACACATATCAGTGGAATTCCACACATACACAATTGGTAAAACTACCCTAATGTTAACAATTAAATAGAATATATGTATATGTTATAAACTTAAGATCGCTTGTAAATAAAAATAATAAGGGATAAGGCCAGAATATAATCAGGATATTTTCTTATTCGCATTTAACGCAAAAAAAATCGACGATGGTGGCACTGTTTTATACAAAAAACTACCCGGATCAGAACTAAATCAGTCATCAAACGATCTCAAATTACTAAAAGCACTTGGAAGAAAATGATAAAACACTTAACCTAGGGTTGGCAACTTTGAAAATAAAAAATAGGGGCGAGAGGATAAAAAAAGGCACAGGCGAAACATTTTTGAAACGTTCAACAAACGCTCAAATGTCGAGAATTTACCAAAAAGTTATACAAACGATATGCGATAAATATTTAAAATACACAAAAATATTTATACTCAAAACTTATTAAAATAAAGCAAACCATTGTCAACAAAACTTTTTTTCAAGACATAAACTAACAGTAAGTAAACATAAAATTACATAAAAGACCCAGATTAACAATTCTTTAAAGCATTGTGGCGATAAACGAATATTTTTTAGATTTTAAAGTCGGTATGTAACAAAGTTAAAATGACTCAAATAATACGTGAGAGAAAAGAGGACAATCAGATCAAAAGGAGGACTGTTTCTGGAATAGAGGACGGTTGGGAACCCTATTTTAACCTCCTGTAGCTACGAATCAAAGCAGAATTGGATTGGTTGATATAAAAAATAAATCTTATTTTTACGTGAGGAACTTCCCCACGAGAGATGGAACATGTTTTTTGAAACACCCTGTATATGTTTGTTTAATTTCAAAATAAGTAAAAAAACAAGCTAGAAAAATTAAAGGAATTCATGATAAATTTAAATTATATTCGGACTGTTTACATTAAAAAAAAACTGGAGAACGCCGACTGAGATACCTGGAGATAACGGCACGGCAGCAGCGGCGGCGGAGCCTTCTGCCAGTGCCGTTTTTTTGAGTCTTTAATTATTTTATTCAATAACATATTTTGTTTTTATTCAATAATATATTTTGGACCGTACGCGCAGAGCGTCCGCACGGATGTTTTTTCAAGATAGCTCATCCGGACGGAGCATACGCGACCCAGGTGAAATTGTTCATATAAGCTCATGGTACTTGCTCGAAGTCGCGGACGCTCCGTTCCATTTGAAAGCGCTGTAAGATAAGACCTAATTCGACTTTATTTATTTAAAAAATTAGAAATTTAAGTAATTAAGATTTAAATTATTAATTTAAATCTACATTTAAATGCCAATAACTAACCTGGAACATATATTGTAAATAATATATCTGCATTTCTTCATTTCTAAAGTTGTATATTTTTTGAAGGTATTCAATTCGCTACATTATTACTCTATGGCTTTCCATCATTGCAGCACGCTTATTAATAATTTTTAAAATATTATTATGTATATAATTTTAAATCTAATTCCCAGTTTTTTAAACCTTCGCCGTAATGTGCTTTCTGAAAAGGTTTTTTTTAAAGCTCGGAGAGTTTTTTTTTAATTATTTCTATGGCGGGAACTTTATTATTTTCATATTTGCCATAAATTAAGTTTCTTAGTAGTCTGGATAGTTCGATTCCCTTTATTTATGAGAGTCTCCTAAGGAACTTCTGAGAGCATGGCCACCCTTTTCAACACACCCGATTTGCCTCTCTTATCTTCTATGTATCCTATATGTAAAGAAGCTTGTTTTACATCTTTAATTCCGTTCAGCAGAAATAGCGCATAATTTACCTTTGAGCCGTTAATAACTCGACGAAAAGTTCATTACGTTTATTCATTTTTCATAAAATTTTCATGTTTTTATAAAAGAAATCACTAATAAATCTTTGTATATGAGATTTACCTACTTTGGCTAACTTACCTATACTATCTTAGAGAAGACAAAATTGCATCTTTCTAGTTAGGATGCATTATTAACATTATTACAAATAAAGGAAAGAATATTTATTTTTATATAAAAATGGGATGTGGAATCCGAGCCCCTTGAGACTCGAGGCAATTGTTCCGCGGAGCCGCGGTGTATACGCCACTGGTTAAATAGACGCCCTAATCCTTTTGATGGTTCGCCGAAGGCTCCGGAAAAAACGGAGACAACGCCGTCCGGCTGGGCATAGGCTCGGCTCGAAGCTCAGACCCCGTCCCAATATGACGAGTCAACCTCAAATCCCCTTGAGGTTGACTCGTCTCGGGTATCTCTCGCACTCATCTCGACATATTTATACGCAGCTTTAGAAAAGCGACGAGTTTGTGATATTTTGATATGTCAGTTTTTTCCCTTAATTCTAGCATTGTCTGTATCATGCTGTACGTAGCCCAAAGAGTAGATGGCCTTTTCTGCCTTGCCATGTCGCTAAAATATACCATCAGGACTGTCTCCAAAGCAATATTCTTAGCATTTCTTTCGGCACACCATTTTTCGTATGCTTTCTTATACTTATTTCATATCGCCCTCTACTTTTCTCTGGAAGTAAACTGGCTTCTGCTCTTTTTGCAGCTTCTGTAAGTTCTGGTGGAGTACCAATATTAAAGTAGTCTTCATTATCAGAACTTTCCGACATTCTGGCTTTCTATGTTATATAAATTCGAAAAAACGAAGGAGAAATTCAAAACTGTTACTTAATTGTTTGTTTTGCTGTTGAAGGTTTGCGCCATAACAACCACTGGTACCGGTAACTATAGATATGGAAATGCCAAAACAGAAAACGACAAATTTTCGCATATTTATTTTTTTTCAAAATAAAATACTGTCCCTATTTTTTAATTAAATATGTGGTTGTAAATAAAATAGTATACAAACCTCGAAGGAAAGATTTCATTATTGTCTCGAGATTTAGTTAATCTCTCGACAGTAATAAAACACTTCCTCCTCAGTATGTAATATACTATTAATAAGACATTTAATATAATTATACCAGGGAGGGAAGACGAAAGGATAAATCGTCTATTATTAAAGTTGAGGCAACTTTGTATAAAAAGTTGTTAGTCTTTTTGAAAAGGATAGGACTGAAGAGTAATCTATGGATCAGAAGAGGACCACAATAGATCCGAAAAGGTGGCACATGAACAGACTGAACAGACTCATAGCTACCTCAATAATTTCCAAAGATGAAACTTAAGATTATATTTTTACATTGTAGCTTCAGCGATTAAGAACTTCAAATATCTCATCACTGCTGTGCATGCCACTGGCATGATATTTTAAAATTTAGGTTACACTAAATCCTAATATCAGACAAAAGGACCCACCCAAAAGAAATAAACATTCTAAATAATTTAACAGTTTTACTGAGTAGCTTTTACACCTGTTATTAACTAATTATCACCAAAACTAAAGTAGTAAACAGATGGCAGTGAAAAGTAAACAAACAATTTTGTTAGTATATAATATACTAAATGCAATCCAGTAGCGTAGTTGCTTTATTATTATGCGTGTTAAACTAATTCATGAGTGCCATAACCAATCAATAAATTTTTGACTAAATTTATTAACCTATACTTCAATAAATTTTTTAAAATGTACTAAGTATGATTAACAGTGCATGGCCAGCCATTACACAATTAAATTTATAAAATAAACTTCATATAATAATTATATTTTTATAGTAGTAGTAATTAAATAATTACACTTACAGTTGGTGATATTAAAAGAATTTCAAACTGACATTATCTGCATTTAATTTAACTCACATAACGTTTCCGTCAGATATACTGACGGTTATCAAGTGTAAATAATCTAAATTCTAAAACTACTAAGCTTATATACTAGAGTGTATATACTACTATATACCGTGCTTACAACTGTTACATTTGGGTCTGTATTTACATGTGTGGAAGTAAATCGCATATTGATCTTATTAAGTCGGAGTGAGAGAAATGCGACGGTGTGCTGTTGCGGCGTTGCCGGTACGCCTTTTCCTATCAAGTAAAATCACGATCGCAAACCGCTTATTTTTAAACGATTTTTTTTCGAAAAGATAACTAGATCAAATCATTAGATATGTTTCTGAGCATCTGAAATGGAATTATAAGGATATCGTTAGGGTGTCCATTTTGTTATAAAACGTCAGTAATCGCGATAATTTAAAAACTCAACTTTTTAACACATAACACGCTATAGCTTAAGAACCACTTTAGACATTGAAAGATTTTTTTTTATTTTGAAGATGGTATCTTTTACAATATGTTTAAATAAGAAAAATTCGATAAGGTTGTTTTTTTTCCATTCAAAAATTTTAAACAACCCATCCATTTACTTTTAGTGCATAGCAATCGTATAACTTTTTTATTTATAAAGATTTTCACATACTGTCTGCGAAGAAAATGTAACAGAAATGTTAAGGTTTTTGAAAAAAAAAATACAATCAATTATTTTTAATAGATTTTGAGGTATCGATTTTTGAATTCAGAGTCTTAATAGCGCGACCACTGTCGAACACCAACTTAATTTCTATTATTTCTACTTAAAACGCATGTGTTTCTAACTTGCACTTAAAAATTTTCAAGCTATAGGGAAAATTACAACGACTCGTTAATAAATAAACAAATAAAGTATCGCGAGACGTAATTAAATCGTGAAGCTGAACGCATGACTTTCCCTAGAACTTTAAGTACTGACAGAGGTACTGATTGGGTCGACCGGCCCGAACTTCGACAAATCTGATATATCCCCTTCAACGTCTCTTAGCAATGTGCACATTTTCTCGGTTTATTTCATACATTTGGCAACGTGTTTACTGTTTTCTCTTCGTTTAGTACATTATAAACGCATTGTACTGTTCTTACATACGGAAATCTCGACCCAACCTTGATATAGATGCCAGCCCATAGTATAGAGCTGTATATAGAGCTTATATACTACTATCCACCCACCCACGACAGAGTCAAACGTAAGGTGATCCGTTGAGGATGTCAGCATTCGTCCATTCGATAACTAGTTGCCAAATTATGGAAACTACCATACTGTTTGACCAGCGGATCTGAAGCTACGGAAGGAATGCGAGAAAAAAAATCGATATTGCCACGTTTATCTATAAAATTGCAAAATTGCCAGACATGAACTATAAATTTAATATATTTTTATTATATGTAATGTGTTTAGCATATATTCTGACGTATATTACTAAGGAATTTTAACGTAGTTCATATTGTTCGATATGTTTTATTTAATAACTTATTTCTTTCATTCTGTATAACCTGCTTATTATTAAACTTGAAATGTTTCATGGATATCATTGGCAAACCGGCATCGCCGCGCATGGCCGCCTATTCATCGAATATGATTGGCGAGAGTACGTCACAGGATTTGTTACCACGCGGTTGCCATGGCTTTTACGCCTTTCCTATTCGCTTGCTTTATCCCCAACTTCACGGTCTCTTCTGAAAAGAGTAGGAATATTGAATACTATTAAAATATCCAGTGGCGGTGTGATTCTTTTGATCATTATTACTTTATTTCATTATTTTATACCGGTTATCCTATACTTTATTCCTATATTTGATAGTTAAGTTGTGTTTTTTGTTATAATATTTTTCGTTCGTAGTTTTTAATTATTAATATCAAGTTTGATCGTATATTTGTGTTTTAAAATGAATAAATTTGTTAAGGGTAAGACGCTACATAGCCAGACAAGAGAAATAATAGCTAATTTATATAGGTAAGTAGAATAATAATAATATAATAATTAGAATATTAAAATTAAATATTGGCTAAAATGAAAAGCACACATTTTACCTAAATATTTTAGCTAAACTAAAATAAATATAAATAAACGTGGATGAAATCTCATTTGGTTTATTTCCTTGTGTTCATAATAGAGTTTGCGACGAAGAAGCTACAGAGAGTTCGCTTAAATTGCCGCTTAAACGTAAACTTGAGCGGATATCTCTTTATATCGGAGTTAGCGTATCGCCTATAAAAAAATTCACACAGAAGATAAAAAAAAAGGCTGTAACCCCGATAAAATGATATCCAGCCCTGGAAAAAAACGACCACGTGAGACTGCTGTTGAAAAGCTCGACGACTTTTTCCAAGTGGTCAGGAATTTGATAAATAGATTTTATCTCGAATTCAAACTCGTCCCCACAATTATAAAATTTTTACAAAAATTGCAGGAAGAATCGAATTTTCCTTTGGCAGGGAAACGCTTAGGGGGGTATTAAAATCAAATGATTTTTTTTGGCGTAAATGTCAAAATAACAGATAAATATTAGTGGAGCGGCCCATTATATGGCAGAGAGAGATATAAATATATACGCGAAATTCGAAGATATAGCCAAGTATTATCTATTTGGATGAAACATATGGGTAGACAATGACCTAACCTTTAAAAAGTGCTGGCGGAGCGATACCATATCTGGTGTAATAGGCAATATTGGATCTACTGGTGAGTAAAATTATGTTTTGTTTGCGCTTCCAAAGTTTGGTTGCAAAAATTTTTTTGCTGGAAATAGTTATATTTAAAATTATGTATTATAGAAAAAAATATAGTTAGTATAGATATATAAATAAATATACCTCAAGACTCAGTCTTTATCATCTGCTGATGGCAGACATGGTTAGCGAAACGTGCGTCCAGTGTAAAATTAAAAGTGTTTTGGTGTATTGTACTGATTTCGTTTTTTATTTTGCTGTGTAATACCAAAGGTTCCAACCCCCCAGCTGTAATTATTTCTTCTATTATATTAACAACACAATAATAAAATGATTCAAAATATTTAAGGGAGCTTTAATAAAAGCTTTTAGTGTTTATCTGCTAACTCAACAGTAACGATTATTAAATTATTTAGATTTTAGATTAGTAAAAATTATTAATCTGAATATTATATTTATGATACACATTATTTTCATATCACAGCGTACGCCCATGCCTATTTTATGAATGAAATTGGGCGTGTTTTGTTTACAACTGCGTTCCCCTGCCGATACCCCGTAGCTACAGATCCGTTGGTCACACTATACTTGGATTGCTAAAGATGTTGTCGTTTCATGTAAAACGGCTACTTTAAATTTAAGTTCTTTCCATTTCAAGTGGAACTTCTAACCATTTTATATTTTAATAAAAACTAAACGTTAGCTTATATTTTAATTCTTGGACTACACATTGTCATCAATACGAAAAGGCAAATTAAAAAAAGATAAAAAATTATTATAATATTTTCTGTAACAATAATTGTTAAATTACGATTTACCATAGGGATTACAAAGTTTGGGGTGAAATATTGCTCTACCATTGTCACCCGGTGAGCCTCTACTGAAGAAGACCATAACTCTCATTAAAATGATACGTATGAGTAATTATTTATTTATTAGGAGGTATTGGGCTTGCAGTTAACAGGTAGTCATAATATTGCAGGGTCCATTCTTGGTCTTGGCATTCCTGCAAGGCCTTGCAAATCTTGCATTATTTAACCGATTTTGTAACTCACAGAAAGTCTTTAAATAAATAGCATTTTTAGTAATTTAAGGCAATTAAAACTTTAAAGAAAGAAATTATTAGAATATTTGTCAGACAAAATTTTCGTTTTGCAATATATCATATTGAATCAGCAATTCTTTCTTTAAAATGTTATAACAGTTTTTGTAACATGTAACAATAGTAATTTATAACAATAATTTTGAACAAATAAGTAATTTCTTATTCTATTACTACTACTTCTTTCTATTACTACTACTGCCAATATTCGCTGACGAGTATTTGACACGCATAAGATGGGTGACTGAAAAGCCCGATATGCGATATTACCTCTCTTCCGCACTCCGGACATTCAATAATTATATGTTGCCTCTTTACTTTTTGGTTTTCGCTGTTAACCGAGTTAACATTCTTCTGCATTGCGTTCTATTGTACGCTGCTTCTTCCCACTGATTCTGTATGCTTATTCCCTTTAATTTATCGTTTAAAAATTTAATTTATCTTTGAAAATATCCTTCTACCCGGTTTCCTTTTACCGTCTACAAGCTTACCGTAAAGAAGATATTTTGGTAGGCGACTTTCTTGCACCCTGCATACGTGACCAGCCCATCATAATCGGGATTTAGTAATCATGACTTCAATGCTTTCGCAGCTAACTTTTTCAAAGACCGATGTCTAACATATGGTGGCACCATTTGATCCTTAAGAGTTGTCTAAGTTGTCTTTGTTGTAACTTGTTTAATGCGTTCATGATACAATACCTAGGTTTCGCTTCCATATAACAAGGTAGGAATTATTATTACTCGGTACACTGCAAGTTCCGTTTTCTCAAGTCATGATTGTAGAAAACCCTGTCTTTTAATTTCCAGAACGCTCTTGAGGCGCTGCTAATCCTGTGCTGATTTCTGAATCGATATTGTCATTTTCCGAAATCAAATTGCCGAGGCAATTGAATTCCGTTACACATTCCAATAGTTCTCCGATTAGCATTATTGTGATCTTTCGGGACAGTGCACATGATTTTAGTTTTATTGATGTTCATCTTAAGACCCAAAGACCCATCATATGCCCAGGTAGATGTATTCAGCATTTATTGTAATTTCTTATATCATTTAAAGGAGAAAAAAATACAAAACCTCAAGACCGCAAGTGTTTTGCATGCTTGGTTCTTGGTCTTGGTTTTACGGATGTCTTGCACTGATGGATGGTGGTCTTGGTCTTGCAGATCAAACCCCTGTCTTAGTGTTGCTTTTTGTGCAAGATCAAGACCAAGATCAGTTTCAACAAAGTATAGTAGGAAATGGGAAAATTGAAGTTTCGTACTTTTTCAGGTGCATTGTGATACTTTGTATTCCAAAAGTTGCATCTATTTTCTATCGTAAAACCAGCTAAACCTATTGAAAATCATTATATTAAAATCTCATATATAACGATAGAATCATTAAAACATTGATTTTAGGAGATTGAATTTCCGTATTAGGAAGATCGAATTTAAATATTTACAATTTATTCCAATCTAAGAACACTATAGAACCGCTACTGATTACAGTCGTGCTGTCAGTCCCATGGACCTAAATCCGAAGTGTGCGGAGGCGAACCTTTTTCACGCACTCGTCTCGAAAAGCGTACCGTACGCAGCGTGTAATGGTAAAGAAGACGGACGATGACGATGGTCCGATCATTCAATCTAACGGTAAGCTATACCCGGTCGCTACACGGCTGATAATTGAAAATAAATTTTACTTTATTTATCGACTGTCGACACTAATAACACCGTAGGAACGTTGGCGATTTTTGTCTCCGACTATCTATAGGAAGCGGACAATTAAAAAGCCACCGTCGTTCCGGGCAACGTTGCTGATGAGATGTTGTTTTCTGGATGGTTGAGTACTGGTCGGTAAAGCTTAGAAGAACTAGTTTAGGTTACATACAGAAATTCCTCATTTTATGCGTTTTTTTTTGATAATAAATTTAATTTTTACACTTTTTTCGCATTTTTGCTTCATTGAAATTATGTATTGTATTTATGATAATTTATAATGCATGATTTTCATCTTCTGCTAGTGAACACTTCACAGTTATAGACAAAATATATTCAGATCATTGTTCTCGTACTACAAATTTTGCAATAGATTTATCAAGTATCATTCGACCGATGTGTACTATCCCTGGTACTACCACTCATTATCTATGCATGCGAAACCTGCACACCTAAAACTGATATCATAAGAATGTGACCTGCAGGCACAACTTTCAATGGAACGAAATATGCTGGGAATAAACAAGAGAGACCGGGAAACAATAAAGTAGATACGACAAAAAACCAGGTAATAGATGTCATCCATAGAGTCAAATCCCTCAAATGGCAAAAGAAGAACAGACAACAGATGCACAACAAAAATTACAGCATGGAAGACCAAACCTGAGATGGGACCATGATATTAGGAAATTAGCAGGAATAACTTGGGTCCGCATAGCAACTAATAGGCAACAATTGGCCCACCTACAAAGATAATATGCAAGGGAGGCTACAGCATAACTGGAAAATGGTTGAATAAGCTGAAAATGATGATATCATGTATACAGATTCATTTAGCCGATGTATTACGTGCTCAAAAGTTGGTTCATTTTCCAATCAGAACTCAACGGCTTTGAAAAGTAAGAGGAATTGACTGAGTATCACAGCAGGTATTTTACTGGCTAGGCATCAGTATAATAAAACCTAACGGCATAAAATTGGCCACTTCATTGGCTTGGAGACACTCATTGTTGTTAAGAAACAAAATATAGAGAGTACTAGAGGCAAACCGAGGAATTTCTCACTGTTGGAATTACATGTACATTTTCTTGGAAAGTTACTGGCAGTCGTCGGTATCAGTCGTAAGTTGCAGTCCAAGTTGCAGTACTAGTCTGGGCAGAGCATAAAGTCCTTGAGCAGAAATTTCTCATTTTGCATGCATTCATGGTATTTGATGAAAGGAGTAATTTCTAATTTTTATCCGGTTCATTTAAATTATGTCGGTTTCTATACTTTATTCTGTAAAAATATGCTAACTAAATTCTTGATGATGTATAATTTTCATCTTTAACAAATTTACTGGCAGTCGTCGGTATCAGTCGTAAGTTGCAGTCCAAGTTGCAGTACTAGTCTGGGCAGAGCATAAAGTCCTTGAGCAGAAATTTCTCATTTTGCATGCATTCATGGTATTTGATGAAAGGAGTAATTTTTAATTTTTATCCGGTTCATTTAAATTATGTCGGTTTCTATACTTTATTCTGTAAAAATATGCTAACTAAATTCTTGATGATGTATAATTTTCATCTTCTGCTAGTCAATGCCTGACAGTTATAGACAAAGTACATTCAGGTCATCGTTTCTTTAGGTACTACATACTTTGCAATAGACAAATATACAGGTTCATTTAGCATCTGTATTACGCGCTCAATAGTTTCTTCATTTTCCAATCAGAACTCAACGGCTTTGCAAACTAAGAGGAATAGACTGAGTAACTTAACTGGTGTTTTACTAGGTAGGCATCAGTACAATAAAATATAACAGCATAAAAGTGACCTCTTTATTGAATACATTCGTTGCACTCTGTTATTAAGAAGCAAAATATACCGAGAACTAGGAGCAACCAGATAAATTGTGAAAATGTAAATACGAAAAACTTTGGTAGGTTACAATAGGTAAAGAAATTGCTACAAAGAAACCGGAATTAATCAATCGATCCGCTTTCAGCAAGGTGATGATATTGAATGCTGTAACCAAAAATATTGATTTGTTTGATACCTATAATTTGTTCCAAATGTTTAAACTGAATAACAGGAAGCGTTCTCAGTATCTAGAAAGTTGATGGACCATATTAGTGTACGTTCACACTGCTTCCTATGCGATGCTGTGCTACGCTAGGCGATGCGTTGCTATTAGAGCAAACAATAACTAATTTATGCGAATGTTCACACAGTTGGCTAGGGCGAGCGAAGCGATGCGAGGCGATTGACAGCGTTGTTGTGCGATGGTTTGGAAAACAAACTTGTTTGGTTTCGTAGCTCGACTAGCACAGTATCGCTGCAGAAATAATAATTAGATATGGATACCGAAAAATTAATAATTAGTATTCAAACACGTGTACCATTGTGGAATCAACAGTCAAAATAGTACCATAACAGAGACATTTCTAACAAATTATGGGATGAAGTAGCTAGAAACATAAATTCGTCAAGAAAGTAAAATATTAAGAATCATGAGAATTCCCAAGTATTTTGTAAAATTTTTCGTCTTATTTTAAATCCAAACTTTATTTGGTAATAATTTATTATTTGGTGTACCGTTAGTCAAAATTTTTGTATAGATCAAAAATAGTTCCAAAACAGTATTCTGTATTATAATTTTTGGCGCAGTGTGGTATGTGTTAACAAAAACAGACGGAATTAACAAGAAACTATTATCCTATTATGGAAGGCAAATTGTTTAAAATTAAATCGCTATTTTTAAGATTAATTATAGGCATTTTTTGATAAATTCTGCTTTTTTGTCAAAAAAACATGATACAAAATGTTTTTTTAGACATAGATACCTCCAATCACAAGTATGTATTGTTAACGAAGTGCAAATTATAATGCCTGAGATTATCAAAACCGCATTGCAGTGATATATAGCACTGTATGTGTACACCTTCAATTTACAAGCGAGCGATGATAGCCGTTTATAGCATCGCCTAGCAAAGCACAGCATCGCGTAGCAAGCAGTGTGAACGTACACTTAAAGAGGTGGTAGATCGATATTGGTATTTTATAGCACTAGAAGTGATGAAAGAAAAGAAAGAAGTCTCCTAAACTTCCCTTTGATGTCGTCACGCCAAGAAAAATAATGTAAACCGCCTTAACTATATTTGCCTAGTACAACCTCTTAGATAGTCCTTTTCGGGATTCGACGATAAAATGTAGGTCCCGTGAACTGATGACACACATCACCAGGTCATACAGGAGGTAACCTAAGATTTATATAAGGCATGACACTGTAGATTAAATTAGATTTCTGAGGTGCTATCGGCCCGTTCAACTGCGACACTTTCAGGTCTATTGTGGCCCTCTTAGGTTATATTCTCCAGTTTTGTACTTTTCAAGAAGTTCTAGAAAGTAACTTGGAAACTGAACCCCCCGCAGATAGCTCTTCGTCAATGGTTTATCATTGCCTAATACAAAGAACCGCCCATTTACCAGGTTTTCGCACTGATATAAAAAGTGTTTCGTTGGTTCGTTTTCAGATTGACAAAATCTGCACGTGGCTTCGTCTGTCAATCTTATTAGCTTTAGATACCTACCTATTAAGCTTCTAGCGCCCTGTTAGTAGACCCACTTTAGCTTTGACAGTCTTTCTGCATTTGCTTATTAGGTCTGCCATAAGTTTTGGCCAATATTCTACAAGGAATTTTTTCGCCTGTCTGTGCCCTGGCAAATTTCTCCACAATTTTAGAGATTTGTTAGCTATTCTTGTGACTGCTTTTGAAGCATCGTAGAAGAGTTTTGGGTTTTATAAATTTAATACATGCTTTCTTAATAAACTTCAATATCATCTCGTCAAACTGAGTGACGTATATTGAATAAAACTTCCCCTATTTTTCTCCCTTTCCTCCTCCTTGCCTCCTCCATCCACCCACACATAATCAAGGTCTCCGACCGCGAAACAAACGAACGTCCGCTACGAAAACGACGTTCTTTTGTTTTGCAAAACGTCGTTGATGCGCGGTGTGCCTTGCTGGCTGCATCTCGACGACGACGACGACGTCGTCGGCCGACGTGTCGTAATCGCGAGCTTGAATCTCCGCGGAGACCGATCGTACGCGATAAAAGAAATCGTGGGAAATATTTTCCACGAAGGAATTATTGCATTGGTATTTTTTCAGTTTCGCCAACGTAGACGCTAGATAGGTGTTAGAAGACATTGCAGGTATTTAAAATGCTTCATACAGAGTAAAGATGGGTAGATCCGGTATTTTAAATGAGTTGGGTCCGGAGTTACATCAAGTTTCATGGACCTACATCCCGGTTTCAGTTCAGCTGGATCTGTATCATTCTAACCTTTAATTTTAATTTAGCAATCCGCATTCTAAAGTTTCGTAGTCCTTTAGGAAAGTCCGAGCGGTTATCTGATGTTTGCGTACTGCCATTTTCTTATCACTTGATCTTAGCTGTTGCATTTATTTGGTAGATGTACCCTAAGGTTAAAATTTATGACTATGAGACAATGCATTACGAACTTTACATACTAATAAAAGATAGTCAAAATGCATATGGATTACTTCATGTTAGAAGCAAAATGATCGGCATTTAACAGATAATATTTTTAAGAAATAAAATAGTATCTCTTTCTTTACAAACGAAAGAACTAAAGCTAAATTTGAACGTAGTCCTCGTCTGCTTCTTTGACGAACCCTGTACAATTATAGCATATTCCATAATTTCTTGAATTTACCAATTAAGTAACAACTATAGACACAAATTTCAAATAATCCAAACTAATTTCGAATGCTGTTATGGTTCCGGGAAAGTAAACTTAAAAAACAGTAAACATAACTGAGCAGCAGTTACAATTCCCTCTTTATTCCAATAGGGTTCACTCAAAGACCGTAGTGGCGCTAGTAAGGAATAAGGGACCTAACTGAATTTAGCGGTTATAAATAAAGTCAAGTAAGTCAAAAAAGAGTGTCAATACGCGCGTTCAGAAATCGCATTTTGATCTATCTCTTTTTAATTATTTCCTGTTCTAAAATTTTTTGGCGCTTCTTTCAAATTTTTGCTACAGCAGCGCCTTCTTGTTCCCTCTTTGATTGAGAATATATATCACCTTTCTAGATAATTCTCCTTACATATAGCCTCCATATGGGTAGAGGAAGAATTAAAAAAGTTAATTTTGCTCATCATGTTTCATCCCTTAAAGGGTAGCCCACTGAATTCTTTTTAAAACAAATATACCTTGTGTTGCAAATCGTTGATATATTCGTTGCGTTTTCTTCACAGTCTTACAGCAAAATCTTAAATCGTACAATTGTTATTGAGATACCCTTATTTAATGCAAAGCAAAATTTTTGGAATCTAATGATTTTGAGTTTTTGGAAAAATGAATTAAAGGAAATTTTGGTAAAATTAATTATAGTACTACATGAAGAATGCTTAAATGCAAAAACTGCAGAAAAAAATCCAAACAATTAAAGTAAGGTTATGTTCTCATATTTGACAGAATATCAAATAAATTATGGAAACTTTTCGGGGACAAAACGGGTACGAAATCTGTAAAGGTGAGCCACATCTGTTTCTCAAAAGTTCCGAAAAATTTGTGACACTAAGATCTTTATTGTTATAACTTTTGTAGCGAAACCATATTTTGGTAAAATGTTTCGAAACAAAGAGCGATTTATCTTACGAAACATATGTAACAAAAATGCGACGAAACTGTTTCTCAATGTTTCTCAGCAAAGATTTCGATTTTGTGTCTAAAAATGCTACTTGGCTTCCTATATCAAGTTAATAGACAAGACTGTGATTTCTTCATCTACTCGTCAAACAGAAACTCACTGCGTTGAAAGTTTCGAGTCTCTATTTTCTTCATTCTTTCATCAAATTTCAACTAGAGTTTATTAAGTTTATTATCCAAAAGGCTATTTTAAGGTTTCTTTAATCCAAAAACTAGAAGAAATCCTTGAAAAGTTCACTTGTATCTTTGTTTCTTTTTACCTGTAATATACCGGTGCTTAGCACAATTTCTTTAACATTATGTAACAAGTAGGGCATATAGTTTAGCTTAATGGTACTGTAGGTGTTAAAGCAAATGTTCATGATCTCCTCGAAGGTGCCCGGAAATTTAGAAAACAATTTCACGACTCGTTGAATCTCAAACACATCTATAGTGGTAAAAAAGCTTTCTTGGTGTACAATCTCAGTACAATGTTATTCTTAAAGTAAACTTACCAACATTTACGATTTTAGGTATTACATTTTTGAAAAATATATATTTTAAATGGGTGAGATTATTTATTATTCTTATTATACGAGGGAAAATGTTGAAGACGCTTTATTCCATTTCCGATTATTTGGACAATATTTATAGCTGCCAAGTCGTAAATTATTAATTACTTATTTAGGAATTTATAGAAGAAGTAGTTTTCACTAAAGAGCAAAAAAACGCACAAAATCACTATTTTTCTTTTTTTAGTCATTTCGACAAGCAAAACGATCCTTTAAGGTAGGCGTTTTCGAATCGCTTAGTGCAATCAGTAAAAACGCTAAGCATGACAGATGTGAATACTCAAATCGGTAGTCAACTGCGCGCTAAACGAAAATTAACGTCATATAAGCTAAACTTTAAAAAAAAAAGCGCTCAGCGTTTTCTAAGTTACAGGATTGGGTCCTGGAAGGCTGGTGGTTATTAGGTTTTTTCCCTGTATGTATATTTTAGTAGGCATATATCATAAGATTTAACAACTTATTGCCCTGCAGAGTTTATACATATACAGCTACACAACATTGTCACTGGATGCAGCCATCAGCAGTAGAATTTTTGTCGATCTCTCTTTATCTTTGATCATCACCTGTCCGTCACTTGTCACTGTCAGATTAAATCAGATGTTTTTGGATTTATTTATCCTTTGTTTTGGTTACTGAAATTTCATAATTATCGGATAAAATTTCGTAGTTAAATCGTTTATTTTGATGTGGATTGCAGTGTGCAATTCGTTCATTTAATTGTGGGAATTACTGGGTTAAGTTTGTTCATTGACCGGATATGGAATATGGCAGTGGAAAATATTCTAAAACATCATTTTTATTTATGCCTTTTGTGAGTGGGACTAGTCGAGATATATAATTCTCTATCTATATCCTGGAGGGAGATTTCCGGTTGAAATCTGGTTTTGTGAAGGAAGTCCAATCCTTGGGTAACTTCTTGTGTATCCACCGTCCGAACATCATCGTGAAGAATTGACTGCCGTTTCGTGAAGCAATTTCCCTGTTGGTGAAAAGCAGGACTCTCTAGAGAGGAACAAGTTTTCCGGAACACATTTGGTCAGAGACGTGGATGTATTTTGTTGATTTGTATGGACCGCCGACTAATTTCCGTAATGGGATTAAAATAGCCTTTTCCGGCCGATATTCCGATTCCACGTGCCCAAGAAGTCCCCAAGTAGTTTCAAGGTATGCTATGATTCTTCTGCTTATTTTAAGTCAATGCTCAACTGATTTTTGTTCATATTGTTGACCGGTTTTCGACTTTTCCACGCCGACGTGGTGTGGAAAGATTAGTTGAGTGTTATCTTTCTTAAATCATATTTGGTTGTTCGTAATTGTAGAGGAAGAAGTCCGATTCAGACGCACAGAACAGTCACATCAGTTGGACATCATAAACCCTGGTTGAGGTAAAGTTCAGATTTAATTAGTTCTTCTTTATTATCTTTATTAACTCCTACAAGTTATGCTAGTCCTTGTTCTATAATTGAGGCTTCTTTCTAAGACAACCAATATTATTTAGGGTATTGTGTTCACCGATTGAAACCTCAACAACTTACCTCTCATCCGTACGTCTGCTGACATCTGTGGGCTACAGTGACATTCATCGAGCGGCTGTACACTGTCGTAGCCGCCCTGTAGCTATGCGATATAGCTAAGCCGGAGGAAGTTTGAGTAAATTTCAAGTACCTGTCAAGACATTACAATATAGAGAAAGATCGTTTAGATATTAATTAGACTTAGTTTGATATTTGTAATCCACCCAGAATATTATATTTCATTTTTTTTTACATTTATATTCATTTACCTGCAATTTCATTTCTTTCATTTCTTTATATATTAACTTTTGAATATTTTAATAAATTACTTAATAATTTTTAGTAGTATTATTTACAGTCTAGTCTCATAGTTAAGTCAGAGTCACTTAAGTTCAACGAGTTATAGCATATTTGAAGTTCATGGTAGTTGCACTCAACAGTTCGAGGTTAGTGTTGAAGTTTTACTTAATAGTTTCACCTTTCATGCGGTTCATAGAGTATAATCTCGTGGCGCCCTTATTAAGATCTTTGAATCCCGACCACCCGGCTGTTACAATAATTAAAAAGCTAGTGGCTTCTATGTAACTCATCCTGCCTTAATTAAACTTTGTGTTTTATTGAACTTCGAATTGGGAAAAATACGCTGCAACCAAAACACTTTACTTTGCTGGACGTGCGTTTGGCTAATCATGTTAGCATCATTATCATTAGCAGATGATTAAAACTAAAAAAAAACAAATTTGATTTATAAATCAAACCATTTTTGTTTGCAATTTTCTCTACCTTATTATTAACATTACTTATCGGATTATCGATTTTAATAAAACAAGGAAAAACTGAAATGGTTTTGCATGATTTTCAGAAACCAAACATCTGCTCCTAAAACCATAATCTTAGTACCTACTAAACTTACAATAATAAAGATTCAGTTCTGAAGACCGTGAAGCCATCGAAGACTACAGTTGAGGGTTCCATTAAAACTTAGTTTTACTCATCTGCCGATGATGCTAATATAAACTGTATTCAAATTCAAAATGCACCAGTATAAACAAATGCAAAGTGCGTGATCAGCACGTGTCAGGCGAGAGCCAGCGGCGAAATCTACCCTTATTGGCCGGCCAGCCATAGAGCCGTTGAGGTAGGCGGTTGAGATTTTTTACAGGATCGGCTTGCATAGCGCGTTAAGGAATACTGTTTGATAAAATAAAAATGCTCTTTAAATTTATTCTCAACCAAGCGAGTAAAATCAGAACGGTCAACTATTTCAATAATAATTGTTGATCACTTCGTACAAGTTACAAGTTACAAATAGAGAAAATAATATTTATGTTTGCATAAAATATTTTTACAATTAGTACACACGTACCTACTACAAAAAGTCAAAAGTTTTATATTTTTTATAAAATTATTATTTTGTAAAAAATGTTAATAAAATTATAAATTTTGTAAATCTAATGTTAATAAATGTTATGTTTAAAAATAGAAGTTTTTATTTGACTAGTTTTTCAAAAAAAATGTCGTTATACTTTAAAACGGATAATACAGCAGGCTACGAAAGCAAGTTAAAACTAAGTGCTTTTTTTGTCAACTAAAATGTATTAAATTATGTTATAATGCAATTGGTCTTTTAAATGATGTAAAAACGTTTACATCATTGCATTTTTTGCAAATAGTATTATAGAAACAGATACCTATTTATACCGATATTCAGATATTGCTGTCAATAATGGAAATAAAAAAATCAGTAGTACCAAATAAAAAGATAATTATTTTAAAGGACAAATTAAGCCCTTTTAAAAAACACCAAATTTGTTAAAATCGGTCGTGCCAAAGATTAATGTAATATTTTAATTCCCGCCCCCTACCCATCACTTTATTTCTTTAATTATATGTAGTTTGATAATAATTAAAGGTAATTATTGAGAAAACTGGAAATCGTGCGTCCGATTTTCACCAAAATTGCTATTTTGAGGTCGTAGATTACGAATCTGAACATTTTTCCTGGCGGTCTCTTACCGTTTTTCAGAAAAACGGAAAATAGTTCCAACATAGAATTTTACTTAATTTCTCATATTTTTAAGGTTTTCTAGCACATATTTTGTTAGGTATTCAATAAACAATGAGGTTTTTGCTATTTTCTGTGACTTTTTTAACCAATTCTATGCATAATAGAGGAAAATTTGCTAACATAAATTTGTAAACATCTGAAAATGTTGGGTTATGTGTTTCTGGCATTTAAAGCAAGGCGGTCGTCTGAGGAACGGCCCCTTCCCATAACTGCTATTTTACCAACGAGATCTGACTATTTATAACCACGAAGTGGCACGAAAGAGTTTTGTTTGCATTGGTTACAACTTCTATGCGGAGGATGTTAATATTTTTTTGTTATATTATATAAAAAAAAGATTAACCCCCTCCGCAAAGAAGTTGAAACCAGTGCAATCAAAACTCTTTCATGCAACTTCGTGCTTATAAATAGTCTTTATATAACTTCTTTGCGAAGGGATTTAATCTTTTTTTAATATAATATTACATTAAAATATCAACCCCTAAGCATAGAAGTTGAAAGCAATGTAATTAAAACTCTTCCGCGTAACTTTGTGGATATAGGTATATTTAACTTATCAGATCTCATAATTTATTTAAAATCCCTAATCACCCGAAAAAATTCAAATATTTGTCAAACTCCCATCTGGTCTCAATTTTCTTTGTTATTTTGTTAAGAAAAGTGTTTTTCAGTAAAATTTTGGACATTTTTCAATCCTCAATCAAGTGTGACCTTTAGATAAACTATGATATAATAAAAATATAGTGAAATTATTACTTTATAGAGCTGTAATAAAGAAAAATTCAATGTTGAAATTATTTTCCGTTTTTCTGAAAAACGGTAAGAAACCGCTGGTTGGTTAGGTTTGGTCAGATTCGTAATCTATGACCTCAAAATAGGGTGTATACCAATTTTGGTGAAAATAGGACGATTTCCAGTTTTCCCAATAATTACCCTTTATATATACTCATATATATATATATATATATATATATATATATATATATATATATATATATATATATATATATATATATAATATAAACTTCCATCATAAAATATAAACAATATTAAAAAAATCATAAAAATATACATAATAATTTTATGATTTGAAATATCCGACCTTAGTGCGGTCCTGGTTATATTACTACAGCGTTCCTGTTCACGTGCTTGCCTCATGTCTCTGTTTACGTTTGGTGCATCTTGGGGTTGAATTTACTATAGTGAGCAAAAGGCGCGTCAGGTGCGAAGTAAAGTGTTTTGGTGTATTGTGGTGAATTAGTATTTTTTGGCTGGTGATAACTGATGAGACCTCAGTGCGGAATTCAGAACTCGAATGGCTAGATGCTACGTCTTCTCTATGTTACCCTATGGATGTGAGAGCTAGACAGATTCACAGACCGAAAAAAGAATAGAAGCCTTCAAAATGTATGTATACAGACGGATGCTGCGAATCTCATGGGTACAAAAGATCACCAACGATGAAGTATTCCAGCGCACGCAGAAACAAAAAGAGATACTGAACATCATCAAGGGAAAAAAAATGCAATACCTGGGTCATGTGATGAGAGGTGATAGATACGAAATACTGCGCCTCATAATAGAGGGCAAAGTGCAAGGCAAAAGATCAGGTAGGAAGACGCCAGAACTCATGGCTAAAAGATTTAAGGAGATGGTTTGAACGCTCATCTGCGGAAATCTTCCGGGCATCAGTTTCCAGAGCCACAATTGCCATTTGGATCGCCAACCTTCGGCAGGAGAGGGCGTGATAAGATGACGAAGAAGAAGAAGATAATAACATTGTCGTACTTCCATAAAATTTGAATTTGGTGCAGAATGCTTTGGGATATGCCCACAATGCAACACTGCTAATATTATTTATGGCAAAGTTCAATCACTTAAAATAAGTATTAAAGGAATTTTCTTACATTAAAAAGGTCATAAAATTCTGTTAATAAGTAGTGAATTCCCAAAAAAGTTATGTAAAAATCTATAGGGACTATAGGGTAATTGATAACAAAAAAAAATAATCAAACAATTTTCAGAAGCCTTGTCCAGTAAAAAAATACCGGACTTATTACTGTACAACCTTATTTTCCGGACTGAAACCATATGAATAATAAAGGTATGTTACGATGCAGCATGGAATAATTGTATATTGTTTTATTAGAAGTATAAAATGATACTTTTTGTGGTGAGGCTGTACGTTTAAAATATAACCACGTTATAATAACAACTGCTTGAGATTCCAAATGTCGCTAAAGAAGAACCTTCAGCGACAACAATCTGACGTTTCTTTCATTTTCTTTACACAGAGTTTATCTCGTTCGACCATTGGTCGGTGCGCGCCTATCAGGTGCATATCTACCTCGATATCTACGGAACCCCATAAATCTGCGCGTTATCCCAGGAAGTGGACGCTTAAGTATTCCCCAGAGCGCATTGTATCCTGCCCACGCACCGTTCGAATTCATTAAAATATTAATTATGTTAAGTCGGAAAAGGACGAGCGGCAGATCGAAATTCGAATCTTCTGCAATGCGATGTTGCCAACATTAACCTCGGATTTTCACAGAAAAAAGTATAATTGAAATTATCATACTTCTTCTAATAGTACCTGCAGTGAGAAAGATTACTCAGAGTATATGAATTTCATGATGCTTCCTTCATTTCAGTATTGAAACGGTTAATGAGATATTAAACTGTAATTTAAAGAATCCAGATAATCAATGGCTTTGTTGTTACCTCACATGGAGGACTCAAAAAAATTAAATAACTAAAAATGGAATTACCGCATTGTCATCAGATTTCCCCAAAGAAGTCGGTGTACCTTAGGTTAGCAAATTGGGGCATTTTTGCTTCTTATAATTTTTATCAATGATCTATGCTTAAGCATTAATCCTTCGAAAGCTGTGATCTTCTTTCAGTATGCTGGTGATACTAGTTTGCTAATATCAGCCAAAGGCTTCAAGGGTATTCAGGATATTGCGAGCCTGACATTTGAGAACATTTACAATCATTGGTTGTGCCAAAATAAATTACTCCTAAATAGAGAGAACACGAGTGCTATATTTTATAAGTCAAAAATGTATAAAACTGAAACACTTTCTTTGACGTTATCCCCTGAATTAACTATAATTAATTTAACAGAAAATGCAAATTTTTTTGGACTGTACCTCACACAGAAAATGTCGAAAAGAGGTTAAATTGTGTCTACTATAGTTCGCACTTTTTGAGTAATTAGTTCACTAATGGAAAATTATCACTTTAAAGACTTAGTATAAGTAAATCAAACTCTCATTACTGGACGATTGTAGATTGAGATATTTATATATCTAAATATAGCAATGACAACACACCATTTCAAGGATGGCAATGCCAAACGATATTTAGTACAGGTATATAGATTCTAAAGGAAAAGGATCTAAATAAGAAAACATTGGACCAAAGTGTACTACCTGTCATGTCCTACGCATGCGCAACTTGGACATTTAAAACGAGACGGGCATCATAAGAAAACTGCAGGTCGCGCAACGTTCAATGGAAAGAAATATGCTGAGAATAACCAAGAGAGACCGTAAAAGAACAGACTGGATACGATAAAAGACCCCAAGTAATAGGTGTCATCCACAGGGATCATCAATTCCTTCAAATGGCAATGGGCGGGGCACCTAGCAAGAAGAACGGAGAACAGATGGACAACAAAGATTACAGCATGGTACCCGCAAGGAATTAAGAAACCTAGAGGAAGACCGAACATGAGATGGGGCCATGATATTAGGAAATTAGCAGGAATAACTTCGGCCCGCATAGCCAACAATAGACAACAATGGGCCCAACTTCAAAGAGAACATGTGAGGGAGGCTAGACCATAATGCGAAATAGTTGAATAAGCTGACAATTTTTATGTAAAGGTTTATAATTATTTATCTCTCTACCCAAAAAATATAGTATTGTAGGCAACACGGTTGCAATCCTAAGTAACGGTTTCATCACGTGTATTAAATAGACCTTTTCGACTTACTTTTTCACCTTTTCCTCTACCATTCATAAGCAAATTTCTATAGTAGGAGTTTTCGAGAAGAAATAGCTGGATATCTATCCGTGTGTCATGATTTGTGTGTGTTTTGAATATTGGGCGTGAGATTTGGCTCCGTGTCCAATTAGTTAATTTTAGACCAGAGATTACCACTTTGAATAATTAATTTTCATAGCAAGTTAATGGCACTCTGAGGATATAATTGAATTTAATGCTAATACATAAATTTGTGACTTATTGAACTAAATCTAGTAGATAAATATGAAAATATAAAATTAAAAACAAACCTGTGTTGATTTTCTTTCTAAAAATACAAATTGTTTACATTAAATTTAAAAAGAAATTTCAACAAACTTTGATAATATAAATACCCGTTTACTTATCACCCTCCGGAAGTTATCACCCTCTACTTACCTATAGTTATCATACTACCAACGATACTACTTATGGTTACCTATCACCCTCTACAGGGTGTTTCAAAAAATATGTGCCATATCTCGTTGGGAGATCCTCACGTATCAACATACAGGGGGTTAAAGTCTTCATTTTTATTTAGATTTATTATAATTTTCTTCCAAGTGCTTTTAGCAATTCAAATGAAGTTTTGAATGGGTAAAAGTTACTATATGTCAAGTTACTAAAAGGGTTACATATTTTAGTATTAAAAAAGTATCGACAGATTCACCAGTGACGTGCTTATGAGTTATCATTTGTGTGTTTTTCTAAAAAAATCATGTGCGCTAATGACTTTTTTTTATTTCTTAGTAGTTTAAAATTTTACAGAGATTGGCATGCATCTGCATTACATGTGCTATGAGAACATGCCGAACAGCAGTAATGGAGATCATCTTAGACCTAACACCACTGCACATTGTCGTCAGTAGTTACGCCAATGCGACAATGATTAGAATGATCATTGACGGATTCAGTACTGGGAGAATTTTCAGGTCAGGGGCTTCAAACACCCTCAAAAGGAAATCCTCCAACTCCCAGTGCATGACATACCAAGAATTTACAACTTTGAGAAACACCTCACTGTAGTATTGAGGAAGAAAAATTGGAAGAGAGAAACGTTTGCTCAGCATGTAAAAGACCATTCCATAACGTGGTATACTGATGCTTCCAAAACCAAATCAGGGACAGGGATAGGAGTATTTGGGCCAAAAACTAAATATTCCAAACCAACAGGCAGAAATCTAGGCTATTGAAAAAGGCGTTCAATTTATCTTAGATAGGAACTATCGGAAATAGGAAATAGCCATTTTATCCGATAGCCAAGCAGCACTAAAAGCGATCAACTCAGTATGAATGGCAAAGAATGCCTAGAAGCAGAACAAATTATGCAAAGAAAATAAAGTCCTCTTACTCTGGGTGCCCGCTCACCAAGGGTAGAAGGCAATGAAAAAGCAGACAAAACAAATGAAAAAGGAGCGAACACTCCGCTAACTGGACCAGAACCGTTCTGCTTTCCAAGCAGAAACCAGCTTAAGGCGCAACTGAAAAATCTGGAGGACTCCATCCGTAATCTGGAATGGGAATCCTCCAACGGTCTAAGACACTCGAAAAAGTTCCTCAGAACTTACGACCGAGAAAAATCAAAGATTTTCCCCGATTTGAGTAAGAATCTTCGGATTGTCACGGGGTTTCTAAATGGACACTGTTTCCTAGACGAACACCTCAGTAGATTGACGCTGAAAAACAACGGCGTATGCAGATTCTGTGGGTAAAATGGGGAAACACCAAAACCCCTTATCACTGAGTGCGCCGAGACGACAACCGTTCGTGCCATAAACTTTGGTTAAAAAAAACTCTGGCCTCTACCTATACTGTGAAGCCGTCTCAGATACTGACTATTGTCAAAGCCCTGAGCCTGTATGATGAGTTATAACCAGTTATAACTCAAGAAAGGGAAACAAACAATAGATATGCAAGGTCGCGGTGATTAACAGCCTTCCTAAGCATACTACATAATTCCTAAGCTTCCTAACAATTATTTCCTAATCATTGTACAAATAATTTAATATTTCTGAGGTACTTTACTATTACAATTCAGATTTTTTTGTGTATATTTTACATCTTTTAACCAAGAAGAAGTTTAATCCATCACAGTGCGATTGCATGGAATCGTGGCCAAGTAGGTAGATCGCGATACCCAATAGCGGATCGCTACGAAAGAAAATCCAGAAGACAGTTAAGAAACGTCGAGGAAAAACCACGATATCGACTGTCCGTTCGTCGTTTCGGTCCCGTCCGTCGTTGCAATAAAGATAAAATTGAGTCCGCGCGCCATCGTAATACTTAAAACGTTACCGTAACGGTGATGTTATGGCCTTAAAGTGAACAATATTTGTGCGATAACAAAAGTTTATGGTCCATTTAGCTATGCTTTTAAAGCTGTTTTAACTAGACTTGAGAAACGGGAACAGATGGGGATAATTACTCGGACATTATGTACCTTCTTGGAGCGGTAATAATTAATATAATGTGTAAAAAGCGCGGAAATATTTGAAAAACCATTAGGTATTTTAAATGTCGATCGTAATTATTATCAAGACTAAAAGCATATGTTGTGTGATTCGTGACCAATTCATACAGGGTCCTGAAACATAACTCTAAAAAATAACTTAGAAACTTTGTTTAAGTGCACAACTAAAAATATCTTACAGTTTCTTTAACATTCAGTCAAAGATTATTCAGTTACGTAATCGAGTTCGCGATATTTAAATTCATTGTTGCCAACCATGAACAAATTCGGCGCCAGGCTAACTGACTGGAATTTAAATTTCGCGCTAGGGATTCAGGTGGTAGTTGTAATATATAGATTTTGGTGGTAGCTCTGCTGTAAAATATGTTAAGTTATCACATTTATTTATTTCCTGACATTGTCATTCGTTTTGGCACTTTAGTTTTGTAATACGAGTTTTTGGTATAAATAAATAGTGTTTACTTTAAATGTTTACTAGTCGAACATTGTTCTTTTTAGAACCTCTTTTAGTGCGAAGTGTATAAGATAGCTTAATAGCCGCAAAAAACTCATCTCAACTTTATTAGAATATTTTGAACGGGATCTGGATAAAATTGATAGTTAAATAGTAAAACTCACCCGGGGGTGCTCCGCCCCCTAGCCACTGGTATTCTATTTAATATATCCCATTCCATATCTTCCATCTAATTCAAATATTATTCGGATCTATTGGTTAATCTTCAACAACTAGCTGGTGTCACCTGAAATAAGTATAGGGGCTTTCCCCGGACGCAAATCTGCAGCTAAACAGATTCGCATCCCTACTAGTCAAAAAGACTCGTATCCTTAATAGTCATAAAGACTCGCATCCTAGTACTCAAAAGACTCGCATCCTTCGCATCCTAATAGTCTAATACAATTTGATAGACAGTTACATTGTGCATCTGATTCACGTAAAATATATAGGGTGTTCCATTTAAATTAAACAAGTTATCGCCGTTTAAAGCTAGTAATTTTTTTATAAAAAATTTTGGACACTCTGTATAAGGTGTTAAAATTTTTATTATTAAAACACAATATCTGAACAATAAATAATCTTCAGTAAATATTTAGTATTAAAAACTTTGATACCTTTGGAGAAATGAAGCCTTAAAATTTTTACTGCAATTTCATAAAAATGAAAATATTTCAAAAACGGTAAGGTTTAAGTGTGATAAACCTTAATCAAATTTACCTTTATTTCAATCGTAGAATCCAAAAATAGAATAATAACAGTGTGTTCCATTTAAAAAAATACAAGTATAATATTTTTTACTTATTTGGGACACTCTGTATCTTGTAAAAATATTTTTAAATTGTAGCTCTAATAGTCCTTCAACGAACCCAAAACTTACAATTTGTAAAAATCTAATCGTTTAGCTACAATACTCCGTGTCGTATGTAGTGAACAACCCTGTATATTATTTTTTGGTTAGATGGAGAGTTAAAAAAATTAATTTTTTGTATTTAAAGTATTTATAAATTTTCACCGGTTTCACAGATATTCGAGGTATTATTATATGGCTCTTTGAACGGTAAAATACCTGACAAAAATCATTAGACGGCTTTGATGAAAATTTACTGTTGAAGAAGCCATATGTAATAATACCGCGAATATTGTTAAAAATTTTCAAATAATTAGATACAAAAAATTTTTATTTTTTAATTCTCCGTCTAACAAAAAATAATATACAAGGTGTTTCATAAAAAACGAAGTAAATTTATTTTAGAAAGTTTGGCGTAGAATTCTGTATCATTTAAAATTACAATATTTATAATAAGGTAAGTACAGACCAACTATAGTAAACTATGGTTTCGATCTCAGAACATTTCCCTTATTTTTAATATATGTATTGTATTTTACATATTATGATTAATGTAAAGAAAACATCCCAAATCGAAAATTAATTTTAAGGTTTCTGTTACATCTCGTGATAAAAAACGCATCACGATATACTTACGTTATGTTATTTATGATCAGGAAATTCAAGATGCATCTGTGATAAGGTCAGTGTGTAACGCCATCAAGTTTTTACAATTCAATATTAATGATGATGATGGGAAGGTTTTTTTTTTGAATATATAGGTAAGACCCAAAGTTTTGCCGAAGAACTAAAAAAAGTGAAAGATTACACCAAAAAATTATTTTTGTAAAGTTTTATATAAAATATAATACGGACATTGTATGGGAACACATTGTCACCCAAATATCATTTTGTTAGTTGATTGACTTCTCGAATCAATTTTGTATTAATTACGTGAGATATGCATTTATACAGGGTGCTACAAATTCGAGGTACGAGCATTGGTATCTCGGAAACCGTTATAGATACGAAGATGGTTAAATTGGGACAAAGTTGCCGCCGACCAAGATGCCATCAAAAAAGTTTTAAAAATTTCAAGGATTGCTGAGTTTTTTGGAAAAAAACGGATTTTTTTGAAAACTAATTTTATTTTTTCCTGTCGTTACTTTTTAGAAAATCAAAAAACTAATTGCACATTCTCATAGCCACTTTATTAGGGCTATCTGATAGTATTTTTAGATTTTCAAATTAGCTGATAATTTGTGAGATACAGAGGCCAAGTTAATTTTTTAAAATAGGGACCTGCATTTTTTATTTCAGATTTTGAAAGGACTCATTCTCCTGAGTACAACGATATGCCACACTTTATACTTTTTTTTGTTTTGGGTACCTTAACAGCAACAAAACTATTTAATTATAATTTTAAAAAATTTCAAGTCCGACTCTGTTTTTTAAATTATATAATCTGATTATATTCATCGCAACAATATTGATCAGTGCTAATTAACATTAAATAAGGAAAATTGAGCCAACTGAAAGATTCAAATAAATAATATCCAGATCAGCAATTTAAAGATATTATTTTTAACTTTTCTTATTGTGAATTTGAAATTCTGAGTGTACGATCTAATAATTTGCATAATATTAATCGTAGTTATTATGAATAAATTAACTTCTACAAACTAGTTTCTAATGCTTTACATAGTCTACATGTTCGAAATGGTTACCAGCCTCCCTATTGCACAAATTTATTTTTCGTTCAATTTTATTTATAGCTTTTGAATAGATCTTCTTATACTTTCGAATGCATTCTGTACTCTTTATTGTAACTGCCGAGATATGTTGATTTTACTTTTTTGTTAAAATTTGGACCTGTCGAATTACTTGACGTCATCAGACGGTCCAGGTACCACGCTGGCCATTATACAGCTCTACCATTTCAAATCCATCTTCCGGGGAAATGAGTTGATTGTTTATATTACATTTTATTTATATTATTTTTTATTATTTTATTGCATTTGATTTCCGTATCCAACCTACGTCACTGTTAAGTTTGAAAGCTTATCAATATTGAAACGATGAATATATTAAATATTAAAAAAAAACAGAGCCGGACATGAAATTAGTTTAAATAAATTGTGTCCTAATTTCCAAAACAAGAAAAAAATTAAGTGTGGCATATCATTGTACTCGGGAGAGCGAGCTCTTTCAAAATCTGAAATAAAAAATGCAGGCCCGTATTTAAAAAAAATAAGTTGGCCTCTGTATCTCACAAATTATCAGCTGATTTGAAAATCTAAAAATACTATCAGATAGCCCTAATAAAATGGCTATGAGAATGTGCAATTAGTTTTTTGATTTTCTAAAAAGTATCGACAGGAAAAAATAAAATTGATTTTCAAAAATATCCGTTTTTTCCAAAAAACTCAGCAAACCTTGAAATTTTTAAAACTTTTTTAATGGCATCTTGGTGAACATCCCAAAGCGCAACTTTGCCCCAATTTGACCATGTTCGTATCTATTGCGGTTACCGAGTTACCAATGCTCGTACCTCGAATTTGTAGCACCCTGTATATTTATTTTTTTATAATTTTTTATGTTCTAATTGGTTTTATACAAAGTGTTTAAATCTGAAAGAGATTTTGTCAGGAACTGAGATTATTGTAAAATTTAGGAGACTTCAAAAATAGCCACGTTGGATTGCGATCTATATTAAAAACATGAAATAATAATGTAACAAATTATCGAGTTGGTGAGTCATTAACAACCATGATGATGGGAAGGTTTTTTTTGAATATATAGTAAAGACCCAAAGTTTTGCCGAAGAACTAAAAAAAGTGAAAGATTACACCAAAAAATTATTTTTGTAAAGTTTTATATAAAATTCGAGTTGGTGAGTCATTAACTCGAGGGAGGAGGGTCATGGTCAGGTCCTTACAATAGGAATTGACCTCAAATCCAAGGAGGCAATAGAGAAAGAGAGACATATCCTCTATTACAGATACGGGGCAACACCAGTATCAGATCTAAGGAGACACCAAGTTAAAGAGGTGGAGAAAATGGAGACAGATCCTCCAGCCTACACCTCACGGGTACCTCAGCCGGAGGCAAGCTCCTCGACTTTGAAGGGCACGGAGGGCAAAACTCCAACCGTGGAAGGGTATGTATTCTCGGAGGAAGAACATCTGTCGTCAGGGGAAGATGGGAAATACCCTGTCCCCTCTACAACAGGGGTATGATGGGTTATAGACTGTGTAATGACTCAAGGAAGGAGGGCACAATAGATCTTTAAGTTCGCAGTGATTAACCCCCCCTCTCACTCATTCTACATTCTACAATGTAACAGGTTTTTATTAGTAGGATATTATAAATATACAGGGTAAGTCATAAATAAGTGTAAATATTTTTAGGGTTAGTATATTTCGACCCCAGAAACACGATTATATGAAATTTATTTCTCGAAAAATCTTTTTCAAAAATTTGTTGGATTTTTTTAATTCTCAGTTAAAAAACATAATTTCTTGATAATATGGCAACATAGGTAGTAGATTAAATTTACAAGAAAGAAAACTCAGAAAAGATCGCGTGGTTCTCAAAATTTAAGCAAACATGTTTTTTGCAAATTTTCAAAGCAAAATAACTCGGTTATTTTGGATTGAAAAAAACATATTATTTGAAAAACGATTCCAAAAAGAGAAAATACGACTCCAAATCTACCAGCAATGAAAATATTTGCACTTATTTAAGACTCACTCTGTATATTACAAGTAGTAAATCATCAATCAGATCCTGAAATATTGGAGTACACAATATGTCATTAATACGACTCAATGACTAGATTTAAAACGCTTTTAGCTTAATTAAGATATAGTTGAGCAGATCACAAGTAGCATTCTTAGACACAAAATCGAAACATAATCTCTGCTGAGAAACAATGCGAAACAGTTTCGTCACATATTTGATACATATGTTTCGTAACAGGAATCGCTTTTCGAAACATTTTGTGGCTCACATTTGCTGTTTTCCCATTTTGAAATACACACAAAGACATATAATATTTTAGTTTGGTATTTTGTTTCTTCACATTTAGAAACAGTAACTGTTGAAAACGGGAACATCATGGACACAAATTGCAGAAAATGTTTCGAAACATTTCCTCTAAAAGTTTTGATTCCGCATCGAAACATTTCAGGAAATGTTGTTCTCTTCGCCACCTCGTTCTTTCACCACGTTGTAATAAAGCCATATAAAATATATAGGTTTTAAAAATGTGTCCTATTTGTGGCATACCGTTTCCATTTTGTATCAAGAAAAATAACACAATTATTAGAAACATTAAATAAAATGTGACGAAAAATGCTACTTGGCTTGGGATAAAGTTAAATTAAGTTAGTTAAAGAAGAGCACAGGAAGCGTTTTATTCCTGAAAGGGCGGTGGGGGGGGGGATGGTGAAATTCCTTTCAAAAAGTTTTTAAGCGAGGGGAGCCAAATTGTCTATAGGTAGTTAGTCTAAAAGGCAGGAAAGCAGAGTGTTATAATACAATATTTCAATTATTTTTCTTTTTCAATGTTAATCAATGTTTTTTATTTATTAGTCGTTTAGTAAAATATTTTTAGGGTTCCGTACCCAAAGGGTAAAAACAGGAACGCTATTACTAAGACTTCGCTGTCCGTCCGTCCGTCTGTCACAAAAGTCTATCTTATGAACCGTTATAGCTAGACAGTTGAAATTTTACAGATAATGTATCTATGTTGCCGCTATAAGCACAAGTACTAAAAACAGAATTAAAGAAATGTTTATAAATAAAAAAGTACTTTCACTAAACATTATCTTTTAAGTAAGAATTTTACATAGAATCTTCCAAGTCCTCGGTGGCCGTGTGGTTAAAGCGTTAGGACTTTACGCTGCTACGACGCTGGAGCCGTAGTAAGGCAGGTTCGAATCCTAGTCAAGGCGACTTTTTTAATCGTTTTTTTTTATTTTTACATATTTATTTTTACTTTTTACATATTTATTATTGATTAATACAATTTTTAGCAATGTGTTTCTTCATTTTTTTTAAATTACTTATACGCGCATTCAAAATTTCAGCTAAATCGGAAAAAAAAATTATAATAATATAGTGTCTAATAATATAATGTTGTTTAGATAATAAATGGTACGGAACCCTTCGTGTGCGAGTCCGACTAGCACTTGACCAATTTTTTTTATATATTTTATTCTTCATTAGAACGTTTAGTTAAATATCGTCCCATTGCTGCCAAAAGTCACTAACTTACTTTTTATTACTTCCGAGAAAAATGCGTCTAAAAAAGAATTGCATTGCATAAAGATGTTAGAGTTAGTAACTATTCGGTATTAAAATAAAAGATAAATAGCCAGAAATCGTAGTTAATGACTTTTGCAATCGATTCTCCGATTCAAAACATAGTTAGTGATTGAATTTGGTTGTTCGGAAAAATGTTAGTTAGTGACCTTTGGCAGCAATAGGACGATATATTGTATGATCTATTTTGAACTGACAGACACATATATCACTGACAAGGATTTTCTCGCTGCAGAGACTATATTTATCTTATAAGATTGTAAAATATGGTCATATCGGCAACGCGGCCGGGGCATACCGCGCTCTCGACTTTTTACGATTCCTTCCTGCTAAATTGCCGCGGCCTGCGTTGCTTCAGCGCACAGCAGCTAGCGGTCATGGTCAGTGTGTCGAGAATACCGACCATTGCTGTTTTCACACTGCTGATTTTTATGGTTGAATTTTTACTTGCCTCCTTTTCCTTCGTCGTTGTCGTTTTTTCGTCTCGTCTTTTTTTTCGTCCGGATCATTTTCGTATACGTTGATTTAAAATGAGATTAATTTTATTAACGCTATTAAATTTGGTCGCCGTAAACTGTCGATTTTTTCCTTGTTGTTATTTATTTTGGTTTTAAAATATTTTCGGCGATTGTGTCGATGAACCTGGGTCGATGTGGACATCAACCTTGGGTTTTAGTATTGTATATAGTTATTGGCGGGTTCTTTTCTGTATTTCTGATCATGCTTTATTTATTTCATAATTGTTCAACCAGACGATACTTGTCATATTAAGTTTATATGTATACTGAGAGACATTAAAAGCAACACTCAAAGTACTCAGATTGTCTCAAAACCTCGTAAAATTTGAGATATGTTATCTTGTAGAATGTAGAATGTATAGTAGAATGGAAGGACGGTGGCACTCAGCGATCTGATCGTTGAGTGGTCGGCGATGACTAGTCCTCACAGGACACCCAGCTCTCACTTTATGGCTCCACGTGCCACACCCCGGTAAACCGCATCCACCTGCGGGCTAAACCAAGTGAGGGTAGCCAGATATGGCGAAATCGCAGCGTCTGACTCAGAATGAGCGGCTGCAAACAGCGTCTGACCCAGAATGGGCGGCTGAATCACATACTCACCAAGACGTCTTGCCAACGTGGTGTTTAATGGCTAAATACCCCCTATGAACATGCCAACTGTAAAAACAAGATTACCCCTGTTAAAAAGTCCATGACAATCGGAAGATTGTTCTTACTAAATCAAGGATTTTTTTTTCTCGGTTGTATGATTTAAGAAATTTCTTCGAGTGTCTTTGACCGTTGGAGGATTCTCATTCCAGGTCACGCCCAGGTTTTTGAGTTCCGTTTTAAGTTGGTTTCCACTTGAGAAGCAGAACTGTAGAACGGCTTTGCTCCAGTTAGTGGAGTGTTCGCTCCTTTTCTAGCTAGAGCGTTCGCTTTTCGTCGGCACCAGGAAAAGGAGGACTTTATTTTCTTTGCCTAATTTGTTTAGCTTCTAGGCATTCTTTGACCAACTTTAAAGATTACTGAAGTCTGAAGGATGCTGGAGTAGGTGCCCATTGGTTCGGAATATTTAGTTTTAGACCCAAACACTCCTATCCCTGTTCCCGCTTTCTTTTTGGAAGCATCAGTATATCACGTTATGGTAAGGTCTTTTACCTGCTGAGCAAACATTTCTCTCTCCTAACAATTTTTATTGTTCAATACTACAGTTAGGTGTTTCTCAAAGTTGTACATTCTTGATATGCCATCCACTGGGTGTTGGAGGACTGGAATTTTCCTTTTGAGAGTGTTTCAAGCTCCTGAGCGGACAAATCACTCTCGCATTGGCACATCTACCGATGAGAATGTGCAGTGAAATTAGATAGGTCTAAAATGCCCTCCATTACTGCTGTATCCCAAGTTTACTGTCCAGGGTTATTCCCAAATATTTGAGTTTCTGTGATGGTAGTATTTCTTTTCTGGAATGGCCATCATACATCATTAGGCACAATCTAGATTCATCGCTGAATACAAGTGAATTCCATTTCATATTACATTCTCGTCTTTTCTTACTTGATTGGCAACCAGATTAGGATGGTATGAAAACAGCTTGAAAGATCTTATTTACAAAAAAACGGTCTTTATTGACATTGTCCGACCTACAACATCAAACCACTGTTTCGCAACTGCTCATGTTGTGGAAATCCTTTCTGGTACTTTTTCGTACCTTTCTCGTCGAGTACCTCTTGCACGTCTAGTTCGGCCTTCGTGGAACTACACTCGACAACATCTCATAACAGTGGTCTCGTTTCGATTTACCCAATAACAATTTCCTTAAATTCCTGCATGAAATTTGCGCATCTGCAAACTCTTGGCAATATAATGTGGTTAAACACATTGATCCCAACACATCTAATACCGAAAAGCCGAAACAAAAACATCAATAAAAATAAAATATCTGCTGCTCGGAATACCTTAGAAATTTTATCCGTGTGAAGATACATGATAGCGAATATGCACATATGGTTTTATCGAAATACGGTAAGTTAGTTTGGGTGTGACAGTTTTAATGTCCTTTAACATAACACAATTTTTGTATAACTACACTGCACGACTTTTTAGCCCACTTCTAAATTAAAAATGAAGTAGATACTCAAGGTGCAGTTAATAATATTAACATTTTTTTCTATTTCACAATAATGTCCGCAATCTAAAATAGTCTACTCCTCGAATTGACAGCTGCTTGACACACAGATAACACCTTAATTAGACAGGTATTATCACAGGAATGCCACTTTAGACGCACGCAATCTATGCCATTGCACAACGATTTATAAAAATCATAAAATGTAGACGCACTAATGTATGGAACTCTTATCTGACTGACTGAAAACTGACGTGCAGTTACCGTTACAAACGAGTGTATGGTAAAAGCTATTGATACTGTTTTTATTTATTGACAGATTACAGCACGTTGTATTATCAGTATATAAAAATATTTTATTTTATTTCATACTGTATCGTACACACCTTTCCATATTTGATTTGAGTCCGAAAAATATGGCTTTATAGTAATAAGTCCTCTAAATTTATTTTTATCAGACTCGGCTTGTAAATTTAAAAAAATATTGTAATTAAATCGCATTAAAATGTCTATAAATTTACTTACAAGAACAGAAAACTAAGCCATCACAACTTCCTCGTTTATGGACACTAGCGATAAGCCAGACTGGTCTTGGTCTTGATCTTGCACAAAAAGCAAGACCAAGGTCAAGACCGACCATGCAAGACTGACGGAAGATCAAGATCAACATGCAAGACTCTTGCTGTCCGACTGCAATTTTCTACATTTTTTATTTTCATTTCATTTTTCATAGATAAATCTAAAAACATACCGAAATTTTTATCTACTTACCCTATAATTTTTTTAAAAATATTAAAAAAGGGTTCTCCGAAAATATTATCAGTGAATATGTAATTTATGGTAGCTGTCAACAATAAATTATCGAATATCGACTTTAGTTCAGAAATTATTTGGAAAAAAAACAAAATGACAGTTCTACACCCTGTATCTCCAAAACGAAACATTTTTAGGACGTAAATTTATATGAACTTTTTTATTTAATTTTATCTGTAGAATATATTGCCGAAATTCTCCAATTACAATTCAGACCAATCTGTATATTGAAAAATTTCAGTCAGGCAAATATTATTTCTTTCATCAAAAACTTGCATTTGCTTTAAATTACTTAAAATTAGAGATGGGCAAGAAATCGCGTAAACTGCGATTCAATCGCAGCGATTTTAAAGTCGCAATCCCAACCTGCGATTGGCTCTCATAGGAAACTGCAACCAGTATTACTATAGTTGCGATTTGTGACTTAGTTGCGATTTTGCTGCGATTGAGATTTTGTAAAATGGGACCGTGATTTCTATCTGCGAGTTTGAATCTTTAGGAATTGCGATTTGCGATATTGGTGGGAATGTAATTTTGTGGTCTATTGAAACATTTTATTGTAAACTGTATAGTAAACTAAAATCATAATATACCGGGCGTTTCTCAAGAGTGCCTCACCTCTATAACTTTTTTATTTTTTCTGATAAAAAAACGAGATTTGGTATGTAGCACTCTGAATTAGGGAATGCAATTCCGCAAATGCTGGATCCCGCAAATGCGGGATCCCTCTGAGTTTCCGCGGGATCAAAGTTGCGGGATTTACCGTGCGGGATCCGCGGGATCAACACATTACTACTGGGTACCCGAATCGATCTCGATTGATATCAAACCGCTTCGTTCCTGGCCGATGCGTCGACGCTCGGAACCCGGGGGATTCCCCTTACGGCTTGGCCATTAAAAATAAGTTAAACAAACAGGCTAGTTGTTAGATTTCTTTCTGGCGTATGTGCGTAAGTGAAGAAAAGCGTTTAACTAGTACTTGTGGACAATTTCGTCAAATAAATAGCCGGACATAATTATTGGGACAAGCAAAATTTTAGGATAAATATAAAGTTGAATATCTCTTGAACTAAAAAAGATTTTGGGATGCGGTTTGGACCAGGTTTTAGATGAATCTATTATGATTAAGATGCTGATGTGGTTTTCGAAAATATTTTTAGCTAATTATCGTATACAGGGTGTTTCATAAGAGTGTGAAAATTTGATCAAGAATCTTTTTTACCGCAAATTTACAATTTTTAAAAAATCGAAATTTTTACCAAGTACGACGAATTTGTATTGAAATTAGAAAAAATAATTTGATCGGTTTTTTGTTTTTTTTTTGGTTTAAGGAAAATACGACGATTTTTCGAAACGTACGGTCCTAAATGGTACAAAAAGTTTTGTACATTCTGCATATGCCAAAAAATGATTGATATACAGTGTATCTAAAAGCAGATAACTAACACAAGTTAAAAAAAACTTCATTCAGAATAATATTTTTATTTATAAAATAAGTAGATAAATTATAACAAAATTTAAGTTTATTTAATATTAAATATATTTTTTGAACACCCTGTATACATCGGTGTCTAAATTTCTGTACAGCTAGTTTAAGATAACCGCTATATCAATATATTGTGGGCCTATGCAAAATGTACAATGACTTTTGTACCATTTAGGACCCAATGTATGGCTATTGTTTACAGTCCCGCAATCTTGCGGATCCGCGGGATTGATTGCTTTAATCCCGCGGGTTTGCGGGATTGATATTTTGGTGCGGGATTGTATTCCCTACTCTGAATAGAATGGCATATCATATGGAAACTTTTGACATTTTCGCTTAAAAAAATCGTATTTTAAATTTCAATATACAGTAAGTAATACTATGAAAAAATACTAATTTTAGTCAGATTTGATCGTTTATTGTTTTTCGCGACTTTTCAGGCTAAAGAAAAGCTGGCTTGTTAAAAGATGCACAAATCGCATTTTTAATCATAATATCTCAATTTTTTCAAATGGAACGAGGATGGCTCATTGGCATATTTAGAAAAAGGATTTTTTTACGAATAATTTGGTTCGGTGAATATTAAAATCACAATCGCAGGTTACAGTCGCTGAGATTTAAAAATCGCAATCGCAGTTTCAATTGCAATTAGCTCATCTCTACTTAAAATAATATTTATTTAAAAAATTTCTATGTATAAAGTGCTTTTAGTTAAAATTTATTAAAAATGTGCAAGTGTCTTGTAGGAAGACTAAGACCAAGACCAAGACTGGACTCGGCAAGGCCAAGAACAAGACCAAAACCAAGCGAGTCTTCCAAACTTCTTTTTACTGGTGACATAAAGGAAATTCTTCTTCATACCATCCTGGTGATTTTTTTTGTAATTTTTTTTCGTTAAATCTCTCCATAACTTTTTTTTGAAATGAAATTTTCAGTACTTATTGTCGAATCCAATTAAACCATCTATTTAAAATAAATAATAATAAGTAAATTCCATTAATAGCACTGGCTTTGCTCAACCCCCTTTGACGCGCCTAAATAAAATTAGAACAGTTGTTCAAAACATTCTACAGATTCAGTTTTTCAATGTGTTCTCTCCTCACCAGTAAAACAATAGTATCTAAAACCGTACATAAACTGAAAATTTTCAATTATTTAAAAACATAGGTTTTATCCAAACAGTATGAAGTAAAATATTGTAGAGTACAGTTGGGAGTTAGAATCTTGGTGTTACAACATCAAAATAAAACACTAAATCACCACAATACATCACCAAAACACTTTTACTTTTGCACTGGACGCGCGTTTCGCTAACCATGTTAACCAAGCATCATAAGCAGATGGTTAAAACTAAACGCGCGTTTTAGCTTTTTAAAAGAAATATTGCAAGCACTACTGTAATACCTCTATATACATATGAAAAAAAATATTACCTTAAAATTAGAATGAGTTTTTACTTTTGCTATATTTAATTTGCTGATAGATAATGTGACTGATCAAGAAAATCGAAAAGATATTACAAAATGCAGTACCGTAATGCCAGTACATAATTTATTCTCCAAAACCATATAGTATACCATCAAACAGCACACTATTCTATCTGATTTATACATGGGTTTGGAGCACGAAACGACTATAAATGTGGGAACATATCGACTCTTATAGCTCCAATCTTATTAGCCTAACTGTACGTATGTTAATACTAGTACTGCCGCCGACCATCTATAACTTGACAGGAGATAGGAGCCCGTCTCCGATCTACACATTTTACCATCTAATTGCCCTTCAAACCCATTTCTTCTACCGCAACCGTCGCAACATTGAACGTTCCATCACTGCCACCGGAGGTACCCTCGGGCAAGTACCGCTTCACCATTTCCAATCAATCAACCTTCTCCGATTACGATTCTCATATTTACAGGTATTGCGCAACTCGCGAGGTGCATAATATTTTAGATGTCACTTTAGCCGACGGCTACTGTGCGTATCATCTTACCGATGTTGTCTATAGGACATAAAGATAAAGAAGAGTAAAGGTAGTAGGTGATAATAATACGTAGGCAGTGGTGTAGTAAGTACTTGTAAAATTACAACAGCAATAAATGCAAAATAAGTTACAATGCACTAAAACACTTCATTATTATAAATATGTTGTGCCAAAAAATTAAGCATAACGAGATTCAAAAAACATAATATATGGTTTTATTAAAATATTGTAAAAAATAAGTCCTGCATTGTTCTATATTATATTTTATATTTGTTAATAATGCCTATACCTTTTTGGAAGGCTCATTTATAAATAAAAATTATTTTACTATTTTAATAAATTAGCAAAACATACATAATTAAGATTATTTTATCATAATCCTTCCATGAAATTGTTATTAATAATTAATAAATAATAATTAATTCTTCCAAAAATTTGTTAATTTTATTTTTAAATGATATTTGTGCATAAGGACACAACACTGAAAAAAATATTGTTCATAATATTAATGAACATTGATTACACAAGTTTGATACACAATAGATGAGAACGATTCTTAACGTTATTTGATACCCTAAACTCAGATCTCCAATCTGTTTGTCAAGATTGGCTCTAGTTTTCGAATTCGTGCATGGCAGTAGCTTTTTTCGGGTTCTTGTTATTACCGATTCTGAACCGTCCTAGAACTGCAGCGCATGCGCAAATGAAATAATGTCTTCATATTTCCTTCTGCGCATACACATCACAGTTCTAGGACGGTTCAGAATCGGTAATCACAAGAACCCGAACAAAGCTAGTAGCACTGCGCTCTTATAGCGGCCCGGGCAGTTGACGCACGGTCAGTTGGCGACGTTGCATTAAACATCATTTGGATTTGTATTGTGATTGTGCTGCGGTACAAGTGAAAACGCAGAGAGAACGTTGCAAAGTCGATTCAAAGCCTCAATCGCGAAGGACCGGCTTTCCAGCACTTAACCAAGTTGTTTCCAAAACTGTCATACGCAAAAATCAAAGAAGGATTTGTCAACCTGATATTTGAAAAGTAATGGCTGACGCAACGTTTACAAAATATTTAACGCTTGATGAGGCAGCAGCATGGGCATCGTTTCAAAGTGTTGTTCACAACTTTCTCGGTAATCATAAATCACCGGATTACAAGCAAGTAATCGACAATTTGTTGCAAAATGATCACAAGACTGGAGCTCGAATGTCTCTCGAGATACATTTTCTGCATTCACATCTTGATTTTCTTCCACAAAACTTAGGTGACACGAGCGACGAGCAAGGAGAGCGGCTACACCAAGATATAGCGAAAATCGAAAGGCGATACCAAGGATTTTGAGACAAAGGCATGATGAGCGATTACTATTGGGCCCTAATCCGTGAAACAGATCCCAAGCAGTATAAAAGACTCAGTTCGACCTCTGTTCATTTCTGATTTATATTGTTTAATTCAATAAATGACCGTTAACAGTCAAAAATAGTAAAATAATGAATTTATTGAATATTTCGAAAGCTAGAACCAATCTTAAAAAATGGACTGCTGATTTGGATTCAGCTCCAAAAAATATCTTAGAAATTGCTTTTAGTTGCTCAGGTCCAAAACCGTGTATACTTGTGTTATTAACTGTTGTGTCATTGGGGCAATGATTTTTTTCATTATATTAATGATTTGTTAATCATAGATCGATGCCTGATTTATTAATAGTATGAATCTAATTTCATCAATATAATGAAAATTTGGTTATTAAGTTAATGTAAGATTTTCATCAATGTAAAGAACGCGTTCATTGTCCCAATGAATGCGTTCTTTACTTTAATGCTGAAACTTTAATGAACACATATTCATTATATTAATGTACTAAATCATTGATTAATGAGTTGTACATTGTGACAATGAACAATGTTATTAATACAAGGAACACACTACATTATATTAATGTACGCGGTTATTAATATCAGGAATAAAATACTAGGACTTAAGTAGTGGCCATCTTGATCGGTTACTTTGGCACTTTAATAACGTCTGTGTGGTTGAGTTATTCAGTGAGGCTTTAGTTTCATTAGAGCGGTAAGTGTTCTCTTCAATATTTTAAATATTTTAAATAAAAGTCCTATCGTATTGTAGTTAATTCGTTGTGTTGTCAAATCAAATTCCGCTGTGTGAGATCTCTGGTGCGGGTATTCATTAAAACAGCGGTTTTCAAATATGTATCACAAGATGCTGAGACCTCAAAGCTCATTCAAGCCCTCAAATTCGACAATTTTACATCGGACCCACTTGATGTGACTTGGAAGGCCTGTTGCAAATTCGTCTAGACGTTATCAAGGCTAACGATACAGCTAATATAATGAAGAAATGGTCTTTTTATAGAAATCCCTCTGGATATCGACTGGTAAATTAATTTTCTTATTATAATTTACTACTAAAATTAATAATAACATTACTATTCATTCGTCGATTCTATTTTTTTTTTAATTTTTAACTTGTAGATGCTATATCAAGTTTGAATAAATTATTATTAGTTTATTGCACTTTTTTTATGGCCCTAATGGAAAACTTTACTGTGCTCGTAAGTAAGTCGGCACTATTGGTAATTTTGTTAACTTTGTAGCTAAGGGCTTGTTCAAATGGAAATCTATTTAAAGTAGAATTATTTTAGGTAGTTAGCTGGGAAATGACTATCAATGACATTTCATATCAATGACAGCGATCTTCATCATCGATTATAGGGTATAACAACAGTTACTAATAGTGTCGACTTTTAAATGTATAAGTAACAGGTTATCATATTATTTCATTGTATTAATGATACGGTTCATTAATATAAGGATTTAGGTACATTATATTAATGAAATCTGTTCATTGTATCAATGATTGTGTTCTTCAAATTAATGAACACTGTTCATTGATTTAATGAACTTAAAGTTCATAGACTTAATGAATTACTTTTCATTGTGCCAATGAAATCGTTCATCGGCTCAAAATTAATGATTTAATTGATTATATTAATGAACTTTTTCATTATATTAATGAACTTTTTCATTATATTTATGTCGACTTTTGGTTCAGTGAAAAACAGAGGTTTAGTGCAATAATATTGGTCTTAATTCGCAACAGAATAGGAATAAAGTCAGTAAATCATCGAAAAATATCAGCCGAATACAATCTTGTCGTACATGTTCTAGTTTTAACAATAATTAGTTATTTTAGCAATGTTCTAGTTTTAACAATAATTAGTTATTTTAGCAATCTTATAAAAATATAACAAATTAAAACATTACTATGGATTAATTTTATTTACTAATGCATAATGACTATGAATTTTATTCAACATATTTTATGCACTTACAGATAGCTTCTCAGAAATTCACACATCATCACGGGTCTTTTACTTTCTTAAACTTGTCGCACCTTGCAATCCTACGCACCTGAAACAAAAAATAAACGTTAATGTAATCATGCGTATAACACTATTAGCTATTTTATGAGGTATATCTTACACCTATACTAATAGTTGAAGTTCTATATATTTTCCTAAATTTAAATATATGTATTGTTACATATTATTCATTTGTGACTGCCTGGTTAACAGTATTTATGAAATAATCCAACTATACATACGGTGCTCAAAATTGCCATTTTGTATTGATTGACAATTACTTCGCCGATTATCTTTAATTTCTCACCTTGTTTTGAAACCCGAGATAAAAATAAGCCGTGATTATGTATTTATTTTTGCATGTTGAACACTATAGTTGTAATGAAATTGTATATTACATCTCGAGACAATAATGAAAACTATCCTCCGAGGTTTGTATACTATTTTATTTACAACCACATCATTAATTAAAAAATAGAGACAGTATTTTATTTAGAAAAAAAAAAATAAATATCCGAAAACATATCGTTTTCTGTTTTGGCATTTCCATATCTATAGTTACCGGTACCAGTGGTTGTTATGGCGCAAACCTTCAACAGCAAAACAAACAACTAAGTCTTTCTTGTTAGGTCTGATGATGCTCGTATGAGCGAAACATGTGTAACAGTTTAACATTATATAAACGTTGAGACCGAGACTTTGAGTCTTTTTTCTACCTTTTTTAATTTAAACAACTAAATGACAGTTTTGAATTTCTCGTTCGCTTTTTCGAATTTATGTAACATAGAAAGCCAGAATGTTGTCGGAAAGTTCTGATAATATTCTATATATCTCTACTATACTACTATATTGGTACTCCACCAGAACTTACAGAAGCCGCAAAAAGAGCAGAAGCCAGTTTACTTCCAGAGAAAAGAATATTGCTTCGGAGACAGTCTTGATAATAATAATAATAATAATAGTTCTTTATTTAGCAAAAATGCTACTTAACAACAATTTTTTACATATATCTAATTTCACTTAAATATCTAAATTATCAGCGTAATACTTAGAAACTAGTTTCTTAAATGTATAAATACTATTCGCCAATTTAAAATCGTCCGGTAGTTTATTATACAATTTCAATCCATCAAAGAACAACTGTTTTTGAAGTTGCGATGTAGATACTTTAATTATATTATATTTATTTTTATCTCTTATATTATAATTGTGACACTCAGTTCTACAACGCACAAATATATCAAAATATCCTTATCTTGTAGATTAAAATCAAATTGGAAATCTGAACACATTGCCACACCAAAAAGAGTTCCACTGCAAAATGTTTAACATTGTTTTTACAGGTGTGTATCTATTACACCCTATAATGATTCTCATAACACTTGTTCTGCAATAATTGTAACCTATGAAGATCTCCCCTTGTACATGCTAATAGTAATGAGTTACAATATTGAAAATGTGGATAGATTATTGTATTGTAAACCGTTTTTCCAGTCCACAGAGTCAATTCTTTAGACACTCTTTTAAACATTCCAATTTTTTTACGTAACTCTTTACACATATAGTCCATGTACAAGGAGAATCTCAATTGCGAGTCCAAAACAACACCCAGATACTTAATTTCCGTTACAAGGTTTATTTTCTCTTGATTAATGTGCAATAGAAAATTATTGTCTGTAAACTTCTTCCAATTTATTTTACTGCCGAAAATCATCGCCTTCGTTTTTGAAGCATTCAATTTCAGTTTATTACCACAAAGCCAATTATACAAAATATCTAATTCGCTATTCATTAGATTGACGATTTCGTTAAAATTGCTTCCCGCAACAGAAATTAGAGTACCATCAGCAAACAAACTAACAAATGATCTATTTATAACCCTATTCATTTCATTAATATACACTAAAAACTATAATGGCCCAAGTACACTTCCCTGAGGCACTCCTAATTTATTTTCAATGTCCAGTGACACACTGAGCTTAATTCTAGTTTTTTGAAACCTTTCACTTAAATAACTACGAAACAAATTAATTACTGTACTTTTAGTACCATAACTGTACAGTTTTTCAATTAGTATACTACGGTCTATAGTTTCAAACGCACACTGCAGATCAATAAATACACTAACCACTAAATTTCCCCGGCTTACTTCATTATGCCACTCTGAACACACATATTGCAGCGCGGACTCGCAAGAATGTTTTGCACGAAACCCCGACTGTCCACGGTAGATGAAGTTTCCCTTTTCCAAGTATTCTCTCAACTGTTCAGCAACGATAGTTTCCAGAATCTTGTACAGTAAAGGTAGCAAATTAATTGGTCGACAGTCCTCAGGTTTTTTTGGGTTCTTAACTTTTGGTACCGGTACAATAGTACTTATTTTTAATTCTTCAGGAACTTTACCCGTAGACAATGATGTATTTATCAAATAAAGCAGTGGATAACCCACTATACAAAAAATACTTTTCATCAACTCTATACTTAGTACATTATCACCTGTTGACTTATTTTTAAATTGAAAAACTATTTTTCTTAGCTGGCTTAATGTAGCCCGCGAAAAACTTGAAAATTCTGTCTCTACTGCTTTTAGGCTATTCGCCAAATCTAAGGTACCACAAGGGATACTATTTGCAATTTGTGTAATGCTATCTCTATAAAATATATTAAATTTATTCTCGACCTTTGTATTGCTGTCCTCACTGTCAAATTGAATCTTTTCCCATTCCACACTACCTCCATTATTCCCAATGAGAAGCTTCAGTGATTCCACATTCGATTGCTATCACCTCTACACTTGTTAATATTTTGTTCATAAAATTTTATTTTTTCTGTTCTAGACACATGAACAAAGTTGTTCCTCTTTTGTTAATAATTTCTCCAATCCACTTGAGCTCTAGTAAACTTAAATTTCTTATATGCGTGAACACGTTTATTCCACGCTTGCAATACGGTAGCGTTCATCCAGGAAACATGACGGCGATTAACTTTCCTCAAGGGAGCTATGGTATTTGCAACTTCATTAATATTCTGTATGAAGTCATTGTATATAATATCTACATCTGTTGAAGTATAATTCCAAGACTTGGTATAAAGTTCCGCTATTATCTGTTCAATGCACTCTTCATTTAGTTTGCGTTTATATGGCATATTATATATGGCATATGATGGCATATTTTAGCGAAATGGCAAGGCAGAAAAAACCATCTACTCTTTGGGCTACGTACAGCATGATACGGACAATGCTAGAATTACGGGAAAAGACTGACATATCAAAATATCACAAATTCCTCGCTTTTTAAAAACGCTAGAATGTAGGTTTTAAGCCAAAGAAGTCTAGCATTTTTACCAGGCAAAACTTGGAGGATTTTCTCACAAAAGCACCTCAAGAATTTCTTCCTATTAATGTAAGGTTTTTTAAATGTTTTCTTTTTCTGTTTTTAAATGTTTCTTTTCATTGTTTTAGGTTGCACTTATAGTAGATGTGTCTGGAGCATGTTGAAGTGATGAGCTACTGAAGATGAAAACTACGCATATTGATATTTTAGAAAACAACATTTTCATAAAAATTCCCGATACAAAAAGTTATAAGAGCAGATCATTTATGATAACTAACACAAGTTGGATAGAAATTGTGAAAGAATTTATACAGTTGCGAAAAGATATTGAAAATGAGAAATTTTTGGCTCAATATCGATTAGAAAAAGCTCGAAATCAACCCTTTGGATACAATTCTATATCTAAATTTCCGTACAAAATAGCTTTTTGAAACTTCCCAATGCGAAAACCTACACAGGTCATGCTTTTAGACGTTGCTGGTAAATAGCGGAGCTAATATTTTACAGCTGAAGCGAATAGGGGGATGGAAATCCAGTTCTGTGACTGAGAGTTATGTGGATGTGGTCCATCCACATAACTGAAAAAAAGGATCTCTCAGTCGAAATGAATATGACTTTGACACAATGGATTGGCGCTTTTCAATAGGGCCAAGAACGACGTTTCTTTGCCCAAAGCATTAACTATCTTTTCATAAGCTTTAAAAAATTACTTTAGAGAATATGAAGAATCTATCTGTCAAAAGTATTATTCACTCCTGACCCAAAATGAATATGCAAAGAAAATTCTTGCTACAAAGAACATTAGTCCATCTTTGAAAAAAATACTTATCAACAGTATACTTAGTACATTATCACCTGTTGACTTATTTTTAAATTGAAAAACTATTTTTCTTAGCTGGCTTAATGTAACCCGCGAAAAACTTGAAAATTCTGTCTCTACTGCTTTTAGGCTATTCGCCAAATCTAAGGTATCACAAGGGATACTATTTGCAATATGTGTAATGCTATCTCTATAAAATATATTAAATTTATTCTCGACCTTTGTATTGCTGTCCTCACTGTCAAATTGAATCTTTTCCCATTCCACACTACCTCGATTATTCCCAAATGAGAAGCTTCAGTGTGTGCCACATTCGATTGCTATCACCTCTACACTTGTCAATATTTTGTTCATAAAATTTTATTTTTTCTGTTCTAGACACATGAACAAAGTTGTTCCTCTTTTGTTAATAATTTCTCCAATCCACTTGAGCTCTAGTAAACTTAAATTTCTTATATGCGTGATCACGTTCATTCCGCGCTTGCAATACGGTAGCGTTCATCCAGGAAACATGAGGGCGATTAACTTTCCTCAAGGGAGCTATGGTATTTACAACTTCATTAATATTCTGTATGAAGTCATTGTATATAATATCTACATCTGTTGAAGTATAATTCCAAGACTTGGTATAAAGTTCCGCTATATTATCTGTTCCATGCACTCTTCATTTAGTTTGCGTTTATATGGCATATTATATATGGCATATGATGGCATATTTTAGCGACATGGCAAGGCAGAAAAAACCATCTACTCTTTGGGCTACATACAGCATGATACGGACAATGCTAGAATTAAGGGAAAAGACTGACATATCAAAATATCACAAAGTCTTCGCTTTTTAAAAACGCCAGAATGTAGGTTTTAAGCCAAAGAAGCCTAGCATTTTTACCAGGCAAAACTTGGAGGATTTTCTCACAAAAGCACCTCAAGAATTTCTTCCTATTAATGTAAGGTTTTTTTAAATGTTTTCTTTTTCTGTTTTTAAATGTTTCTTTTCATTGTTTTAGGTTGCACTTACAGTAGATGTGTCTGGGGTATGTCGAAGTGATGAGCTACTGAAGATAAAAACTATGCATATTGATATTTTAGAAAACAACTTTTGCATAGAAAGTCCCGATACAAAAACTTATAAGAGCAGATCATTTATGATAACTAACACAAGTTGGATAGAAATAGTGAAAGAATTTATACAGTTGCGAAAAGATATTGAAAATGAGAAATTTTTGGTTCAATATCTATTAGGAAAAGCTCGAAATCAACCCTTTGGATACAATTCTATATCTAAATTTCCGTACAGAATAGCTTTTTGAAACTTCCCAATGCGAAAACCTAAACAGGTCATGCTTTTAGACGTTGCTGGTAAATCGCGGAGCTAATATTTTACAGCTGAAGCGAATAGGGGGATGGAAATCCAGTTCTGTGACTGAGAGTTATGTGGATGCATCTGTAACCACACTGAAAAAAAAGGATCTCTCAGTCGAAATGAATATGACTTTGACACAAAGGATTGGCGCTTTTCAATAAGGCCAAGAACGACGTTTCTTTGCCCAAAGCATTAACTATCTTTTCATAAGCTTTAAAAAATTACTTTAGAGAATAGAAGAATCTATCTGTCCAAAGTATTTCACTCTTGACCCAAAATGAATATGCAAAGAAGTTCTTTCTACAAGAATAATAGTCTCTTTGATTCATGCAAAAATTCTTGATTGAAAAGGGACATTTCTTGATTAAAGAGACACTTTTCTTAAACCAGTAGCGAATACCATTGACTCAACTAAAATTTATTTTGATCTAAAAGAAGTCTATTTCTGCTTCTTCACTCCTTGGTATTTTTTGGGGTGGTTCATCACTCTACAAATTACAAAAAATGTTCATCACGATTAATCAAAGTAAAGCAAACAAATTATTTAAATTATAAGCTTTGGTCACATTTTGAATTTTTTAATACGACGACTTGAAATTCTAAAATTTTTGTAATTATTTGCATAATAAAATCGATATACCTATCTATATTCTCATTCTATATATAGTCACGCATGCATTATCTAAACAGGTGCATTAGGTAAATGTGTCTTTCCTTCAAATATAGCAAATAAATGCTCTAATTTCCATTTTTTCAGAAACTCCTTTAAAGAATCTACATATCCTAAAATTTGTCCATAAAAATGACAAATGAATGTTAATCACTAATTTGTTATACGATATGCGTTTAAAAAGCAAATTATGCAAAATTCCAAGTGGAAAATTCCAAGCAACAAAACCCGTGCGTACTATGATGTGCGACCTATGAAATGCGACGTACGACTGATCGGACTACCGACTGATTGTATACATATACCGTTCTTCGTCATCGTCTTTGCGTGTCGTTATTATTTTTCATCAAAAGAGTATTTAGCTATTGGAAAAATGGCCATGTTTCTTGAATGAAGTACTTCCTAGCGTATTTCTGTTATTATCTTAAAACAAAGTAACTTGCATTTGATTGAATGAAAATAGATTCAAGAGAAATTTTCGAATTTTTCAAGAGAATCAGTTTTCTTGAATTAAGAGAGTTTTTCTTCAGGCAAAATATTTTCTTTTACGCTAAAATTAATTTTCTTGCCACTAAATTTTATTTTTCAAGAACGATGACGACTTTAGTTCAAGTCTATCTTTTTTATCAGTGCAACCAAACTAAAACCGCAAATATGATATCTTTAACGACATCGTTGCCATCGTCTTCCTGTAGCAATTCAAACTCTTTACCTTCTTTCGTCGACATTACTCCAGACCTGGCACAAGTCTGGAGCTAAGTTTTTGCAGCAGTGAAACCTCAATGAGTGAAATACATAATCAGGGCGGCCCCTTAACAGTACCGATTAACGCGTACAATAAGTCAAATTTAACCATTAATTTCAACAAATAAATGTATTAAAATCTTCAGTTATTATTGTTAATCTTCTTGTTTATTTTTGTTGATGTTAGATAAGTATTTAATAAGATTAATAAGATATTACAAGAATATTTTGCTTAATTAAATGAGTCGAGAAATAAGAAAAACCGAGTGAGGGAAATGGAAGAGGGAAGAAATGTAGATAATTTGACACTTTCAAATTTTTTAAAAGTCAGTAATGTCAGTATTACATATTATGTGGTTGTAAATAAAATAACAAATTTTCGCATTGAAAAATATGTCGATTTCACAAATAACACAAAAATTTTCAGTGAGATAATTGAAAAGCCAAAAAAATTGACGTTAGTGGATTGACGTAATTTGCTAACATTCTTCGACCGATAATTTCTTTTAGCATCAGTATACCAATCACTAACACTAAAATTATTTAACAGAGAATTGCCAACTATTTCAATCATTTTTGATGGCTTCGTATAACCTGTAATCGAACTCCAATCTTAAGGAATGTATCTTTCTCCTGTATCGAAATATTTTATTTTTGAATACATAATACACTGCGTTACCGAATATCTCCGAAAAGTTTTAGTTACATTATTTATAACAGGAATTTCTTATGTTACACGAAAGACCGAGCACTACGCAACACAATATACCTGGAAAATTCACCCGTGTGCACCTGCGCGTCACGTGACTTACGGCCGATATGGAATTTACAACAAAAATGCGTTTTTCAGGGGCGTAAGGTTTCATTTTTGCCTTGGTTATGTTTTTATTTTAGTCCGTAACCGGATATAGCGCCGGTTATATGTCAGAAATAGGCTTCCTTGGAGGTCTAACTTGTGTGACCCGTACGTGACATGAAAATGGTTTTTAGCGGTACTTAAGATGCGACCAGACTGGGTGTTTGACCTTAAACTTATAGTCTATATACTTTTTTACACATTTAATGGATATTTTACTTATAACACTTACTCTTAGGTCCGGATTAGGCCTGAAAGGCCCGTGTGGAATTGTAATTTTTAGGAGTCTCAGCAAGCCTGGGTAATAATAGACGAGATACGATGCGTTGATAATAATATATATTAATAATTTGCAATTTTGTGTACTAATAGGTAAATATGATTCCAATTTTTTGAATTCTACGAATTTTACGAATTTTACTAATAACATTTTTAAAAAAAATGTCTGGTAAATTATAAGTAAATTTTTAAAGATGCTAGTCTCTTCATCAAATTGGCGTGTGCAAGCGAAACTGTACCAATAAATCGTTAAGTAATAAACAGAAATAGTTAGTTGGTACAGTTCAAAAATGTGGTAAAATCTGTCTGTTCTTGATTTTTAACTGAGCGATACGAACCGGTAAATAGTAATGTCATTGCCTTCTCAACTACCTTACCAAAATAGGTAGTTGTAAATATTTAGAGTTTATCATCTTTTTTGGTAAAGATTGGTAATTATTTTGTCCATGATTATTTTACAAGAACGATATTTATGATTGTGTGAAAAAAAATAGAAATGCAAGAAAAAGCATACCGTTCAGTTATCATCTTTACCGATAACAAAGCAAAACTAAAGGCGCAGGGTCAATTTTAGACTATAGTGTGGAATTGTGTGCGTGCTCTAAATACGGTGTGTCAATTTTAAAACTTCCCACCTTTAATATCTTTCTTGCAGTTAAAAGTATGAAAAATCGGAAAGACACGTCAATTTTATTTGTAAGACACGTCAATTTTATTTGTATGTGTATTTCTAAACTTTAAATTAATATTTTTAGTCTTTTTCTTTTAACCCCCTAGGAAGGGGAGATGTCACCCTTACAATCTTAAATGGGAATGGCGGTCAAGTGGCACATCGTTTTAAAGGGCTTTTAATTATCTTTTCAATGGTATCCTACTTTCTTGCTTTTTGTCGAGTGGTTTCCGAATAATCACGTTTCAAAGTTGCAGAAACAATTAAACATGCCTGCATTGAGATTTTGGTTTTCAGTCTAGTGTTTACACAAAAATTATTGCAATGGATCTCCTTATAGTACAAAAGATTAGAAGATCACATTACACTACTTACGCCATATCTTATAAGTTGATCAGAATGTTATCCATTTTCCTGTCAACAATAATAAAGTGTGTTTTCAAACTCCTTCCTAACATTCTTTTAAGATCATCAATATTAGTAGGTTGTGTTCTATAAACAATGGATTTAAGATGTCCTCAATGAAAGAAATCTAAGGGTGTTAATCCGGTGATCTTGGAAGCTATTCAATTGGTCCCCTTCTACCAGCCCATGTACCTGGAAATCTCTCGTTTAACCACTGTCGGATCGGAAGAAAATAATGAGGTGGAGCCACCGTCCTGCTGGAACGTTAACAAATCCTCCTGTATAACTAATTAGAAGTTGCCAATCATTCGAATTTAAGAAAATAAACGTTATAATATTTATGATGTTTTCTGTTTATGAGTATTTCGATCTCCCTAGAAAAATATAATTGCTACGTCCATGTTTCAACCTAATCTTCTAATTATTTGTACTACAAGGAGACTCATTGCAATATTTTTTATAAACACTAGCCTGAAAACCATAATCTCAATGCAGGCATGTTTAATTGTTTCTGCAAGTTTCAAACGCGATTATTCGGAAACCTCTGGACAAAAAGTAACAAAGTAGGATACCACTGAAAAGAGAATTAAACGTCCTTTAAAACGATGTGCCACTTAACCCCCATTCCTATTTAAAATTGTAAGGGTGACATCTACCCCTCCTAGGGGGTTAAAAGAAAAAGGCTAAAAATATTAATTTAAAGTGTCCCCCTTACAAATAAAATTGAAGTGTCTTTCGGATTTTTCATATTTTTAACTCCAAGAAAGATATTAAAGTTGGGAAGTTTTAAAATTGACACACTGCATAATGATGGTATGTAACAATGTTAGGTTAGTCTGGGTACCGGAGCTCTAGGGTTGCAAGGCCAACGAAAATGTAGTTAAATAGCCAAAGAAATACAATAATGAAAAATACAATGGTGAAACAATTTGCCAGGGAAAAAAGTTTATTACTCGCTGGTCATTGCAAGCTCAATAGACATTTAAAGATTATGGGATAGATGGACGACGCCAAGTGCAGATGTTGTCAATCAGAAGGAGAAACATTAGAACATATTTTGATGTGAGTGTAATAGCTTGGATAATGTACCGTTCTTTGTATTAGGTAGTAATAAGCCTTTAGCAAAGAGCTATATGGAGGGCCCCTCTCCAAGTTATTAGACTTTTTGAAAAGGATTCGACCGAAGGATGTCTCACTGTACTACCAAAATATAACTTTACTGCCAAGCGACTGCCAATCACTGCGAAGAAGACTGCGATATAGTTATAACCGTAAGATTTATACCAGCGACTGCCAGCGACTACCAAGAAAATATACATATAATTCCAACAGTGAGATGATGAGATCCCTTCGGATGGATACAAAGAGTACCACAATAAATCTGTAAATGCCATATTGGAATAGGAATATAGCGACTAAAATATAGTTATAATATATAGCGACTAATATACAGGGTGTCCCAGAAATGAGTGCAGATATTTTAAAGGGTGGTAGATCTGGTCAAAATAAACATATTTTCTCTTTACCATTTTTAAAATAAATTGAAAATAACCGAGTTATTTAACTTCGAAAATTTAAAAAAATAATCGCAACATTTTGAGAACCGCCGGCAGATATTGCCAACTACATCCAATTACCCGGATCAAGCCCGGATTTCAGTTAATTCGACGCACTGTGTTGCCATATGGACAAGAAAGTATATGTTTAAAAGTAAGTCATAAAATCACAACACCTGAGGAGTTTGCAGAGATGCATTACATTTTTAAGATTGTGATATTATTACATAAAATAAATTAAAAGTTAAATGTTTAAAAGTTAAAAAAGTTACCCAACATTAAAGATACTTATGACAGATCGATGTAACTGCGACAGTTCTCTTTTTCGATACACACTTAACTAAAATACACTTCATTGTGCTGCTTTACTTGTACATGCTATTATAAAAACTGCTAAAATAACAGTCCCCATTTTTAACTTAACACATTATTTTCATATAGGCTTCATCACAATTTGAACCACTGATTTACAAAACACCTTGAAAAGCACACATTACACATTACTTTGAATACTACCTTTCTGAATGAATAAATGTTGAGAATTATTGTCTCTTACCGCCACTTTACAAACTACTTTCAATCTAAGAAAATACATGTTTCACTAAACAATTTTAAATACGTATTTTGTTTTTTCGCTATTTTTTCGATGTATTTCGACAATTCCGTCGACAGCCCAACCGTCGGCCAAGAGAGTCGCGCATCACTGGTTAGTAACTGCTCACTGCTCCTTTGTCGCGCCGGCGCGTCGAGCTTGCGTCATGCGAGGTTGCCGTAGTTTCAACAATTTCAAATTCAAGACACTTGAAGCAATCAAATTCTTATTAAATTTTAAAAATAAAACAGAAAAACATGAAAGGAAACAAACAAAACACAAATGAATTGATTATTGATAAGGTCACGAAGAAGAAATTTCTAAAATGTTTATCGTAATACAGAATTCAATATATCGAAAACAGCCCGACGAATAATCAATTCATTTTTGTTTTGTTTGTTTCCTTTCATGTTTCTCTGTTTTATTTTTAAAATTTAATACGAATTTGATTGCTTCGAATGTCTTGAATTTTAAATTGTTGTAACTACGGTAACGTTGCTTAACATCATCGTCTGACGCAAGCCCGCCACGACGGCGCGGCTCAAAGGACCAGTTCACACGTGGCACTCTTGGCCGACGCGCGACAGTTGGTCTGTCGAAATACATCGAAAAAATAGCGAAAAAACAAAATACGTATTTAAAATTGTTGAGTGAAACATGTATTTTCTTAGATTGAAAGTAGTTTGTAAAGTGGCGATAAGAGACGGTATTTAAAGTAATGTGCGCTTTTCAAGGTGTTTTGTAAATCAGTGGTTGAAATAAAACAGAGAAACATGAAAGAAAACAAACAAAACAGAAATTAATCGATTATTCGTTGGGCTGTTTTCGATATATTGAATTCTAAATTACGATAAACATTTTAGGAATGTCTTTTTTGTGACCTGGTTGTGAATAATATGATGAATCATTTTCGTAAACGTCATAAACGTAATGTTTCAGCCTTTTAGTTAATTTTCGGTGGTTTTTGTTAAGTTTTCATTGAAAGGGTAAGTACTAAAAATAATTAATGTTTTTTTTTCTATAATAATTATTAATAATGAGCACTGATAAAAGATTAAATTTAACATTCCTAATTTTTGAGTAGAAATTTGTCTATGAATTTATAAATGTAGAACTATGTAGAATGTGGATAACATAGGAGGTTGCAACACTGCAAGGTTTAGATACACCGTAGAGAAATCTGAGGTGAATAAACAAGTGGCACTAAAAAGTTTTTTCAAATTTCCCGGAAAATGTCAAGAAAAATTTTAAATTTTCAACATTTTTTTTTCGCAAAAAAACCTCATAGGTGTGTTTCTGGGGTTGAACTATACTACCAGTTAAAATATTTGCACTTATTTCTGGGACACCCTGTATAATCTAAAACTTTCTGTAACATTGACTCTGACAAAATAATGCATGCATGTTCATGCGGTTTTTGTCTTATCTCTTATATTGATATAAGGAAATTAATAATATATAAAAAATATTATTAATAAACGAAACTTAGTTTGGTTTGGTAGGAGAAAAATAATCTTGAGACAACGTTCTAGATACAAAACCCCATATTGCTCCCCTCGTAACACAATGCCGTACGACGACTCCCGGTACTGGAACCCCAACAATTCTGAATAGCCGGAGCCTCGTCTGTCGCGAATAGTACCGGTGCCGTAGGCTGAGAGGTGGTGCGCGGCGGTGACCGACCACCCATGGCGATGTCGTCCACATACTTTTGCACATGCAAAAGACGTTAGAATGTGCGACGGTGCCGCGCGGCCAGCTACTATGGTGGCCTTAAGCGGTAGTAGTCGAGGTGTTGTTGGAGAAGGCCACTCTATTTCTTTATAGGGATGTTTGATTGTAGTAGATGGTATAGAGTGATCAACCTATTGGAAATGACAAGTCATTCATAAACAGAGCTGCAACAAGTCAGTTTTAAAAAGACTTAAGTCTGTAGTCTCAACTCATTTCTAAAATCAAAATGATTTAAATCTTAAATCTACATAAAGTTCGAATGATTTAAGTCAAATCATTTTTGTAAAGACTTAAATTAATTTAACGTTATTTAAGCCGTTTTTATGACTTACGTCTATATTTTTGACTTAAATCATGCACTGAATAAAAGGATCTCTCAGTCGAAATGAATATGACTTTGACCCAAAAGATTGGCGCTTTTCAATAGGGCCAAGAACGACGTTTCTTTGCCCAAAGCATTAACTATCTTTTCACAAGCTTTAAAAAATTACTTTAGAGAATAGAAGATTCTATCAGTCCAAAGTATTTCACTCTTGACCCAAAATGAATATGCAAAGAAGTTCTTGCTACAAGAACAATAGTCTCTTTGATTCATGCAAAAATTCTTGATTGAAAAGGGACATTTCTTGATTAAAGAGACACTTTTCTTAAACCAATAGCGAATACTATTGACTCAACTAAAATTTATTTTGATCTAAGAGAAGTATATACATCATATACAGGCATATTACGAGGTATATTATTTTCTGATAAATTTAGGTTTTCCTGGTCTGTAGTAAGTAAGGTGATATTATTTTCCTCGATATATATTATTTCTGCTTCTTCACTCCTTAGTATTTTTTGAGGTGATTCATCACTCTACAAATTACAAAAAAATGTTACATCACGATTAATCAAAGTAATGCAAATAAATTATTAAAATTATAAGCTTTGGTCACATTTTGAATTTTTTAATACGACTTGAAATTCTAAAATTTTTGTAATTATTTGCATAAAAAAATCGATATAGTATCGATTCTTATTCTATCTATAGTCATGCATGCATTATCTAAACAGGTGCATAGGTAAATGTCTCTTACCTTCAAATATAGCAAATAAATGCTCTAATTTCCATTTTTTCAGAAACTCCTTTAAAGAATCCATATATCCTAAAATGTGTCCATAAAAAATGACAAATGCATGTTAATAACGATCACTAATTTGTTATACGATATGCGTTTAAAAAGCAAATTGTGCAAAATTCCTAGTGGAAAATTCCAAGCAACAAAACCCGTGCTTACTATGATGTGCGACCTATGAAATGCGACGTACGACTGATCGAACTGCCGACTGATTGTATATACCGTCCTTCGTCATGGTCTTTGCGTCTCGTTATTATTTTTCATCAAAAGAGTATTTAGCTATTGGAAAAATGGCCATGTTTCTTGAATGAAGTACTTCCTAGCGTATTTTTCATATTATCTTAAAACAAAGTAACTTGCACTTGGTTGAATGAAAATAGATTCAAGAGAAATTTTCGAATTTTTCAAGAGAACCAGTTTTCTTGACGTAAGAGAGTTTTTCTTCAGGCAAAATATTTTCTTTTGCGCTAAAATAAATTCTCTTGTCACTATTTTTTTTTCAAGAACGATGACGACTTTAGTTCAAGTCTATCTTTTTTATCAGTGTGATTATCTGCAAGTCAAGTCAGAGTAAAATAACCTAAATCAATATTACCCCCAAGTCAAGACAACCAGAATTCAGTTTAAGTGTCAATTTTAAATGTTAATATTAATTTTCTTGTATTACCGATTTTCATATTAACTATATTATTAATTTATTGTCATATTATTGATAAAACCACTTAAAATAAAAAACAATTTATTTTAACAATAACTACAAACAATAAAAGATATACCTGTCTAGAACATAAACACACAACTTATATTAAAATTAAATTTTGTGGTAAAAGTACCACAAAATTTAATGTATTTTTGTACAAAGGTACAGTATGATATACCTGTCTAGAACATAAACACACAACTTATATTAAAATTAAATTTTGTGGTAAAAGTACCACAAAATTTAATATATTTTTGTACAAAGGTACAGTATGTCCCATTTTTGTGTGTTTTACTTATGAACAGATATACAAAGATGCTGTTTTCACATTACTGAGCTATATTGGGGTAGAGGTGGTAATTCTAGTTCGTTGTGAGGAACAAAACAATTATTTGGAAAAAATCGAAATAAAAATGAAACTTGTACTACACCCTGTATCTCTGAAACTAAGCATTTTCGGACATACATTTATACGAACTTTTTTACTTATTTTTATCTGCATAATATGCTGCCAAAGTTTCCGGAATACAGTTCGGACCACCCTGTTTAACTCTAACAGTTTTTATTATTCTCAAGGTGTTATGTTAAAGTTATTAAAAATCAATTAAATGGCCTATAACCTGGTTAAAGTTTGATATAAAAAGAAATTGCAGCAAATCATATTTTTAAATGAATAGAAATAGAGAGTGAAATTGGTGATTACGTGTTACTAATACCGTGGCTTAGAAATTATATGTAATAATGTAATGCAAATTAAGTTTAATACCAATATATTCAAGTCGCTAGACCTGTTGGTGCGAGTAGACTCTACATTGATAGTGTAACCTCGTTACTCTCACCTGTTTATTTGTGTTTATGGCTTCATTTTCGTCATTTAACACGTTATTTTTTGTTGGGTTTTATATTAGCGCAATATTTCGAATTTAATAGACTGTTTAATAGTTTTAGGCGTTGGAATAGGATTTGCTTAACATTATGACCATGTATATTGTTTGCAAAATGAGGAATTTTAAAAATATTTTAGAAATCATATCACGATTTATAAATTATTATGCTCTATAAAATAAAAGATACAAATTAAAAATGAATATTGCAACAAAAATTGGTCAAGTGCGAGTCGGACTCGCGCACGAAGGGTTCCGTACCATTCATTATCTATACAGCATTAGATACTACAAAAATTATGACTTTAATTTAAATTCTATCAAGACGGATCCTCCAGCCTCCACCTCGCAGACATCTCAGCTAGAGACAAACCCTTCCACTGCAGGGCACGGAGGGCCAAACCCCAACCGTTATGGTAAGTTATAGACTCTATGATGAGTTATAACAATAGATCTTGTGATCTTATAGGTCGCGGTGATTAACCCCCCTCTCACTCATTTTACATTCTTCTACATTCCACCAAGACTCATAGCAAAACACACTTTTTTAAACAAAGATACGAAAAGTCCACTCTTCATAATTGAGAATCTGCACTCTCCATCCAAAAACAGTAGTTATTTTAAGTTAATGTCTCTTTTTGCAGCCAGGGTTAATCTGAAGGCCAAATACTTTGTTTGCATGCGTTCTAACCGCGTAAACAAAGGTTTATAGATTATTATATACATTTTTCACTCTTGTCGTGTGAAAAAAAAAACAGCACGATGAAATTTTGCAAATGGTCAACCATCCAAATACAAATATCCGTTGAGGATGTTTAACGTCAGAGATCTCCTACCTTTAGTAGTTGCTTTAGTCGAAGGGAACCTACCTTTAGAAGTAGCTGAGCCCTATATATGCTACTACTAAATAACCTATACTACACAAAATAATAGAATGACTAGAAAAATAAATAAAGTACCTACTATGTTGCCCTTGTATCATTATCATTATCATCATTTTCAACTTATTCAACCATTTCCCATTATGGTGTAGCCTACCTCACATACTCTATTTGTTAGAGTATGTGAGGTAGGCTACACCATAATGGGAAATGGTTGAATAAGTTGAAAATGATGATAATGATAATGATACAAGGGCAACATAGTAGGTACTTTATTTATTTTTCTAGTCATTCTATTTCAACTACTCGAGTTCAGGCTCAACTACAAAGTTGAGTCCATTGTTGTCTATTGTTGGCTATACGGGCCCAAGTTATCCCTGCTAATTTCCTAATATCATTGAGTGTCCTATGCTAGGTGTCCTGCCGATTGTCATTTGAGGGATTTAACTCTGTGGATGACATCTATTACCCGGATCTTTTGTCGTATCCACTTTATTCTTTTAGGAGCTCTCTTGGTTATTCTCAGCATATTTCGTTCCATTGAGCGCTGTGCGACCTGCAGTTTCCTTATGATGTTCATTTTAAGTGTCGTATGCATAGGTCATGACTGGTAGTACACATTGGTCGAATGTTCTCTTTTTAGATGCCCCTGTATATTTCAAAGAAAGCCTACTTAATATCGTTATATTATTTTTAAAAGTTTATTGTTGAGATGAAAAACATGGTATTGTATTTCGCAATTCACATTCGTATTATTTAAACCGCCTAATGTCACTGTCAGGGTCGCTTGAGATCGACATCGATAATCCAAATGTCAGAGAGGAGTAATAAACACCGAAAATGGCGGCAACAGATGAGCAAAACGGCCGAATTTGACCTACATAAGCGGCGAGACAAGTTGCAACCGCGGTTCGCACGGTTTTACAACTGGTAATTTATCATTGTAGCTCGATGGTCTCGAACAATAGCATGCATAAATTTTCGTAAATCGCCTTCTTTTCGTAACCACATCGATTTCAATTTGGTAATAACAGTCTTTTGTTTGGACGGCATTGGACTAAATTTACGACTTTTTATAACATAAAAAAGTTGTAGCATATTAGTAATATTAGTCGGTGTTAAATGCAAATCATGTGTAAAGAACAAAATAAATTTTGAAAGCGTGATAGAAAAATGTAATAGAAATAAAATACAGGGTGTCCCCGAAATAAGTGCAAGTATTTTAACTGGTACTATAATTCAACCCCAGAAACACGCCTATGAGGTTTTTTGCGAAAAAAAAATGAAAATTAGGAATTTTTTGATTTTTTTTTTGGAAATTTTTTTAGTTTTTATTTAAAAAAATAATTTCTTGATAATATGGCAACATAGGTAGTCGATTAAATTTACAAGTAAGAAAATCCAGAAAAGATCTAGTGGTTCTCAAAATTTTAGCAAAAAATATTTTTTTTTGGAAATTTTCAATGTAAAATAACTCCGTTATTTTGGACTCATCTGAAAAATGCTAAAGAGTAAATATGTTTCTTTCAGCGAGATCTACCACCTTAAAATACATGCACTTATTTCTCGGACACCCTGTATAGTCTGATTTACGAAAGAAGGTTATTGAATTAGCAAATTCGGGCAAACTAAACCGGTCCATACATTATCAAACAAATTGCGCAACAAAGCGATGCCCAACGTTGCGTTGCACAACTCCATCATCGCCCATACACTTGATAACGTTTTGATCAAACTTTTTATCAATCAACCATTAAACCATTCACATACAGTTCTCCGGCATTTCTAGCAGTATACGATCTGAACTGAAGATCTAAACTTTGTCAGGCCATACACGTCGAATGATGCAATGTCCAGTTTTGGGACTGTCAGTTTTTGAACTGAAGAAAAACTGTCCTTTCACCACACACAAACATATCATCAGTTTTAATTGAATAATCTTGAAGTGAACAATGTTTTTAAATACAAGAAATACACTTTTCGTGCTTTTGTTATTGCAAGAACTAATTACAAAGACAAAATCGCGTTTCTTGGTGGAAGATTGGTTGTTACAACGTGATACATTATCTCCTATGAAGTGCGAAAATTAAGAACTACCTCAGAACGAATGACACATGTTTTAATAAACTTTTAAAGATATACCTAAGCCCTACATACAAAATACTATACAAAAACGGTTCACCTGAACGCTTTGATTCTCGCACTTTTTAAGTTCCTTTCGGAAAGCAGTTCGCAAATTGTGTATCAGAATTCATAATTGTATCAACATTTGTATCAACAGTTTTATAAAATTCCAACAATTTTTCATAAACTTTAGTTTTTTCCTGTCTGTTTGAATGAACTTTACTTTTAATTTTCCACAGACAGGGCAATTACCTATACAAATCAATAAAATCGGTTAAAAAAGTCGTGTTGTTACTTAAATCGCTCATCTTGATAGTACAAAACATCCAACTTGTCAAAAAATGGGAACGTACGATTAGAACTCATTTTTTCGCCATACACTTCAGTCGGCCGTGAGATTCAAGCGATCTGCTGATTCAGACCTGTGGACGGCCTGTATGTGTATGGAGAAATTTTTAATTGATATACAAATCAACAGTTCTGGACTGCCGACGAACTGTATATGAATGGGCACCTTTAGTCTCGCGGTGTTGGTCTTCAGAGAAAGGAATACCAAGACCAAAACCGACTAGTGCAGAACTTACGTAAGGTCAAGACCAAGTTGTTTGCGAAGCAATGCTGATTCAATATAATTATATTGGGAAAATTGAAATTTTTCCGAGGGGTGTCTCACTCGGGTAAAAAATGTACACGTACTGCCAAAATATCCTTCCACTGCTAAGCGACTGCCAATGACTATGAAGAAGACTGCCTATGACTGCCATGTATTATTATAGGCGACTGCCATAAGACTGCCAATGACTGCCAGCGACTGCCAACAAAATGTACATGTAATTCCAATAGTGAGACACCCCTCGAATTTTTCAGACACATATTGTCTCTTTCTTTAAAATTTCATTTGCATCAAATTACTTGAAAAACTATTTCTTTAAAGATTTTCTATGTAGGGAATGTCTCAGCAAAAATCTAGTAAAAAATGTAAGACTTGCAAGAGTTTTGCAGCAAGACAAAGACCAAAACCAAGACTAATATTGAACTGCAAGACCAAGACCAAGATCAAGAGAGGCTTGGTCTTGGTTTTGCATTTGCTCATCACTATTTAACTCCGGTATTAATACAATAAATCAGTTGTCTGGCTCTAAAATATTCATATAACTATTTATCAAAAAGTAATATTTGAAAAAAAAAAATCTTTTGGTTTTAAGTGAATTATCTCATCTTATGGTACTTCTTTGTAGTGTCGGCTCGTCAGTTCTGAAGAAGGGTGGACATACCTATCCTCTAAAAGAATATTTTTCTACTATTATTCAAGATTTCTATTTGAATATTTAAGCCACAATTTTATATGTCATTACAGTTATTGTTTGTGGTAATACATATTTAGAACACAAAATCTATGGTCCTAGTTTTCATGAATTTTCTCGAAATTACGTTTTCATGAATTTTCTCGAAATGAATGAATGGGATCATTTGTCGTATAAAATGTAAGTCTGTTTTTTTATTTTTATATCCATATATTTTGACACCTGCCCTTGTGCCCTTTAGGACCAGTTGTCATTGATTCTAAGCACACGAGGCTTCATAAACTTCTGTGATTGCTGAAGTAGCTTATGAGCTCTTGTTTCAATTTCCAAGGTTTACATCCATATGACACGATAAGTAGTATCAATTTTCGAAAGCTCTTTGATTTGGAAGTCTTTTTTGATTGACCAACCCAAACTATTTCTAAGCCAACTTGATTTTTATTTTTATTTTCTGTAGTAAGTAGTGAACCAGGCTTGTGTATCAATTGATCTGAGTATTGAGTAATGAATTCATACCAAATAAACTTTTAGTCACGTGATTAAGCTTGACCGGCACATCGTTGCCCATTTTTATATGTTTTTTTTTCAATTAGATTATTTTAGGAAACAAAAACATATTAATTATAAATATATAAACAGTTATTATTTACATCAACAAAACTCACCTTCTTAACAGGACTTAAGGGACATAAAGGTCCATTACCACTTTCCCGTTCAAAATGTTCTAATAAAGTTGCAATGAGTTTTTTACGGCTATTACGCTATCTTGTACACTTCGCACTAAAAGCGGTTCTAAAAAGAACAATGTTCGACTGCAGGCTGTAAAAGGTCTACCAGTAAACATTTCCAAGCTGAAAGTATTAGAACACTATTTATTTAAACCAAAATCTCGTCATACAAAACTGAAGTGTCAAAACGAATGACAATGTTAGGAAATATATAAATATATGCGGCAACTTGACATTTTTTACAGCAGAGATACCACCTGAATCCTCAGCGCAAAATTCAAATTCCAGTTAGTCAGCACGGCGCCGGCGCCGAATATGTCCATGGCTGGCAACAATTTAAAAACAACGCCCTCGATTACATAACTAAAAGTTTAATTGATATGAAATATATATGTAGTATTCTATATCATACCTCTGATAATAAAATCGGAAATATTTTATTTCTGGTATGGTCGTGTTTTAAATAGTAGTGGGAACTATCGAATGAATACTATCGAAACATTCGATAGTTGCAATTCATTCGAAATAATTCAATAGTTAGTAAGAAAACATTCATTGAAAACTATTCGAATAAAAATTATCGAATAGATCCGTCATCTGCCTTGAAATATTGTATTCTAGTAATTCGGCAGCAAAAACCATTCATTTATAAAATTCATTCATTTATGAAATTCATTTATTCGTCAGGATCGATTATAATAAAATATTAACTGAATTTTAGTTGTCGCCCGGCGACGTAAGTTTCTTTCCGAGAAACCCGACAGCGGTCGTTGGCAATGCTATGAAAGAAGCCGGCATCTTTGATTTTTGCGGAGTCAGATATAGATAAGGACACATTATTTTTTTTATTGAGGTGCTAGTATTTACACAGAAAATACATAATGAAGGGCGCTGTTGCCATATTTTGGTATTGATATTAGCAAAAAGAATATTATTGTTTGGCTTTAGTTAGTTAGGGATAGTATGTCTATATATTTTATATTTTTTTATTAATATTCTGTTGTTACACTGCAATAATACTTGTTATTTTGGATGTAGGAAAATTATTTTTAATGTGTTTAAGCAAAGACTGGTTTAATAAATAATAATAACAGTAATAATTTGTTATACCTATTAACAACAAAATTTGAAATCATTTAATATAAACATTTTTTTTAAGTAGTAGCAAAATATAAACAACAAATTTGATGTCAAAATTATTTATATTAGATCCTATTTAAAAATAATATAGTCTCTCAATTTTTTGTGGCAACGTTGGTTTATTAAATAATAATAATTACAGAACTAATTTGTTATATTAACAACAAATTTTAAAATCATGAAATATAAACATTTATTAATTTTCTAAGCGTGCAGTGTAATGCAAGGAAAATATAAATAAAAATTAGAAATCAAAATTATTTATATTCGGTACTTTATATTACTATTTAATAATAATAATATTTACTTTTACTGGTATTTACTTACTAAAAAATAAATGAAATATTTCTTCGCAAAAAACTACATGTAAGAGAATTAGCATAAACAAAATACAAACATCGTTAACTTTTTTTTAAATTGGCACGTGTAAAACTTTTAATTTAATTTTCTCACCCCATAGTCTGAGTTCGATAACCATTTACTTAACCACATTAATTAATATAATTATTAAGTTCAACTAATTCATATTATTAAAACATCTAAAATACAAATATGTATTTTTAAAATTAATTGTAAGTTCATCTCATCTCTCTTAAAAATTGCTACTTCTCAAAATTTCCCATTAAAAAATAGACCATATACCATATAAAATTAAATAATTGAAAGATCGGGCTACGGAAAATCACACAAACTTTCGGAAAAATTTTGACCACCTGCACACGCACACAATCGTCAATTAAAAAAACTACTATTTTAGTATTTTAAATATTTTAATAAACGCAAAAATAGCACAGTATTTATAAGGCGAAGTTATAAAAATTTGGAAGAACTAATAATGCACTGACGCACACAAAAATCAAACGAATACTAAATTTCATTTATCAAAAGCATTCGATAGTCGTGGCTCAACGATAACCATTTAGTCGCACGGCGAGGTTGTCACATATGCTTTAGTATATACAAATGAATGAATGATTTTATTCGAATAAAACCATTCGATAGTTGAAATCATTCATTCATTAACCATTCGATAGTCTAATTCATTCGATAGTTCCCATCGCTAGTTTTAAACACTAATGGGTGGCTCCTAATATCACTTGATTCATCCCCATTACTTATGGGAAGAACCGAGGGAAGAACTAAAATACTCTCATAATGTTTAAGGTAAGTTTTTTTAACTATGTCAAAATTTTCCCATTTCCTTCTTTAATCTTTCTCCAAGTGCCAATACGTATTTTCAACCACATTTTTAAAGATTTATTCTTCCTAAAAATGTACTGTTTTTAGAATAACGAGAACTGCGAACTGAAAAAGCATCTGCAAATAATTATAGGTACTAGAATTTAATTCAAACTCGTTGATGGTATCAGAAAAAAGAATAAGGCTTTCGAACTAGGAAGTGAAATTAAACCTTCAACCAGATGATGATGCATCCGGTATAATTCCTTATGTAAATTTCGCCACGGTAGTACCGGCTACCACAAACCCCCGATCGCCACGAACTGCTCATTAGCAAAACGTAGAAAAGAATCCGCTCTATTTAACGATCGATCGGCCAATTTTCGATACGTACGACGGTTTCCCTTTCGTTTCTGTTCGAGCGGGAATTTTAAAATAATAACGGAGACGAGTCTATCATTTGCCATTCGTCCAACGAAATTTAAAAACCCGTTTTCTTAATGGCTAATTGGGGATTATCGGGCTCATAAAACCGAGGTTCCGTCAAATATTTGACTTGAAATTAGGGAAATTATCCTAAGCTCTGTACATTAAGTTCTGTACGATTAACGGGTAAATAGTTAAAGAACCATGTACCGTTTTCTTGGTACAAAGGAGAATACTTTCTAATGTATGGTCTAGGCATTTTTAAAATTCCTATAGTAAATGATGATTTGTTCAGAACCTTTTAAAATATGTACATAAAAAAATACGATCAGCCACCGTCATTAGTTTTAGGGTGTGTCTGAGATCAGTTCATATTATTTGGAAACTTTTAAGTACGTTCCTATATATTATTGATTGAGCGAGGTCCATTTTTTCGCTATTAATTCATTTTTTCTTGAACTCTTCATCAGTTAAGGCAACGGCCCAGATACGTCGAAACACCGGTTCCCATTAGAACACCGAAGTTAAGCGACGTAAGGTGATACTAGTGGATGGACGGGTGACCGGTTCGAAACTCTGTACCGTGCTGTTGTCCAAAAAAGGCGAAAGTGTAGAATCTATTGACACACACTGCTCATTCACGCCGCGCCAGCCGGTTCGAGGCCGGATGAGATCGGATATCTCGTGAGTAAGAGTTGATTTAGACACTTGCCAAGTCGGTAGGCCATTGAACATGATATGGCCGAAGACCGCGGTTCGGATTCCGCGTAAACAAAGGAGGCCCCGCCCGTCCAGATTAGCCCTGGCAGCAAAAAGGAGACGTTAACTGAAATCTTTACTTTACTTTCTTCATCAGTTACGATCTCTTAATTACAATCCTTTGGACTGTTGAAATTCCTATTTCTAAAGCATCAGCAACTCGCTATATTATTTAAAAACGTTATCATTTCGTATTTTACATAGGAATATTACACCTTTGCATTGTATTTACTTCATATACGGCGTCCACGGGCAAAAGTGTTCTACCAGCGTCTCTTTCCCGAGTAAAATAATTTACAAGCTTAGCAATGAGCTCTTATTCATTTTGGTTAAATCTTTGAAGCATTTTTGCAATAAAAAAAATCGAATTTTGTTTTACAGCAACAATGGCAGCAACCAAATTAAATTATAATTTTGAAAATTTAAAATTTAAAAACCCGTCGTCTAATAGCTAATTGAGGATTATCGATACTCATCATAGGGAAATTATCCGAAGTTCTCTACGATTAACTGTTAAATAGTTAAAGAACCATGTGCCGTTTTCATGGTAAAAAGGAGAATGAAGGAATTCTTTCTAATGCATGGTCTAGACATTTTTAAAATTCCTATGTTATATTATGATTTCTTCAGATCCTTCAACGTAACTTTGAAGATTGTAGATTATATGGGAGGGAGGAAGTTAATCACCGCGACCTTATACATCTATTGTATCCCCCTTTTTGAGTTGTAACTAACTCATCGTACAGGCTCAGGGCTTTGACAAAAGCCTGTACCTGATACGGTTTTACAGATGTTTTTTACAGTTCTCCATGTCCGATATCAGTCGTACCAAAGTTTATGGAATGGTTACCATGGTTTATGAATGATTGTCATCTCGGCGCACTCAGTAATGTTCTCTGTTTCCTCATTTTCCTCACAGAATCTGCAATGGTTGTTGTTTTTTAGCTTCAATACACTGAGGTGTTCATTGAGGACCCAGTGTCCTGTTAAAATCTCCGTGACAATACAAAGATTGTTCTTACTTAAATCAAGAAAAATCTTTGATCGGTCGTAAGTCTGAGAAATCTTAGACCGTTGGAGGATTTTTGCTTAAATTCTTAATTGTTCAAAACTGCAAATTTCAAATTCTTAATCAAAGCTTTAGGTACTGGGTGCTCTTGTGGTTAAAACAGTTACAATATTATAAAAATACATTTATTAATTAAAGGTTATGAACGAAGAATATTTGGTACTTACATAAGACTCATCTGATAACTCTTCGTGCCTGTATTACTCTGTTGTTTATTTCTCTATCGTCCGTTTCATTTCCTGTAAATATCGATCCCAGGTACCTGTAATCTTCACATGCCCTAATTTCCATATTATTGTCCAAAATAAGATTTTCTATATTAGCTTCAATTGGAAGGTATTTTGTTTATTCTGTATTTACTGTGAGACCCCATTTAGCATATTCTTCAATTATTTTCCGCACCATATATTCCATGTCATCTTTGTCGTTTGCAATTATGGCCTGGTCGGTCTGCGAATTGCAAGGTGTATAGGCATATGTCATTTAGTTCTATACCCATTCCGTTACATTTTCTTTTCCATAGATGTAAGGCCTTGGCAATATTCCAAGTTATGGATGGAATCTTCCAGGTTCTTGAGTTCAACTTGGGACGCAGAAGAATTCTGATCTACTTAGTGGAGAACTTTGAAGATACACTGATAAAAATGATAGACTTGAACTAAAGTCGTCATCGTTCTTGAAAAAAAATATTTAGTGGCAAGAGAATTTATTTTAGCGTAAAAGAAAATATTTTGCCTGAAGAAAAACTCTCTTAAGTCAAGAAATCTGGTTCTCTTGAAAAATTCGAAAATTTCTCTTGAATCTATTTTCATTCAACCAAGTGCAAGTTACTTTGTGTTAAGATAATAAGAAAAATACGCTAGGAAGTACTTCATTCAAGAAACATGGCCATTTTTCCAATAGCTAAATACTCTTTTGATGAAAAATAATAACGAGACGCAAAAACCATGACGAAGGACGGTATATACAATCAGTCGGTAGTTCGATCAGTCGTACGTCGCATTTCATAGGTCGCACATCATAGTAAACACGGGTTTTGTTGCTTGGAATTTTCCACTAGGAATTTTCCACAATTTGCTTTTTAGACGCATATCGTATAACAAATTAGTGATCGTTATTAACATGCATTTGTCATTTTTTATGGACACATTTTAGGATATATGGATTCTTTAAAGGAGTTTCTGGAAAAATGGAAATTAGAGCATTTATTTGCTATATTTGAAGGTTAGAGACATTTACCTATGCACCTGTTTAGATAATGCATGCATGACTATAGATAGAATAAGAATCGATACTATATCGATTTTTTTATGCAAATAATTACAAAAATTTTAGAATTTCAAGTCGTATTAAAAAATTCAAAATGTGACCAAAGCTTATAATTTTAATAATTTATTTGCATTACTTTGATTAATCGTGATGTAACATTTTTTTGTAATTTGTAGAGTGATGAATCACCTCAAAAAATACTAAGGAGTGAAGAAGCAGAAATAATATATATCGAGGAAAATAATATCACCTTACTTACTACAGACCAGGAAAACCTAAATTTATCAGAAAATAATATACCTCGTAATATGCCTGTATATGATGTATATACTTCTCTTAGATCAAAATAAATTTTAGTTGAGTCAATAGTATTCGCTATTGGTTTAAGAAAAGTGTCTCTTTAATCAAGAAATGTCCCTTTTCAATCAAGAATTTTTGCATGAATCAAAGAGACTATTGTTCTTGTAGCAAGAACTTCTTTGCATATTCATTTTGGGTCAAGAGTGAAATACTTTGGACTGATAGATTCTTCTATTCTCTAAAGTCATTTTTTAAAGCTTATGAAAAGATAGTTAATGCTTTGGGCAAAGAAACGTCGTTCTTGGCCCTATTGAAAAGCGCCAATCTTTTGGGTCAAAGTCATATTCATTTCGACTGAGAGATCCTTTTTTTCAGTGTAGCTATGGTATTTTGGTGTAGCTATGGTATTTTAAGTATTTTGGAAAATCTTAAAGAATTGTTTGTTGCCGTTAATTATTACTTAATGCATCACAACTTTAGTTATTTGGTTATTTTGAAGTGAGACTTTCATTACGCGCGATGGGGGTAAAAATTCAAGGCCGTGACACATCATCAATGACGAAAAAATCGTCCGATTTAATGGGTCTTTGGAGCGACGTAACATGGACCCTATGAGAGCTGAAACTCGGGACGTATTAACTACTCGACCGTGCACGATATGTGTCACTGTGACAGTTAGTTTTGATATAAGAAACGTCAAAAGTTGATGTTGTCCGATCGCGACCAAATTTGGTGGGTAGGCTTTGTGAGCGACGAGCCCCATCCTGGGAAGATAATACTACTCTCAGGTATGGTAGATATTAAAAACCTGATCAACATAAAAACTAGAATCGTAAAATATCTTTTAACTGTGAAGGTGTGCCACCATTTTTCTAGCATTGGTTTCTTTTGGATAAGTTTCTCAAGCTTGTGTGGCTCCAATGCTTAATTGTTTGATAATATTAGTATTGACTAAAATAGCACATTTTTCAATCTTCCTTTCTGCCAATACACCTACCTGCTCTGGAGCCTTTATCAAGGTTCTGAACTTCATTGAAAGTGGCGTCGAGTTTCATTTGAGGGAGAAGGGTCATGGTCAGGTTCTCACAATAGGAATTGACCTTAAATCCAAGGAGGCAATAGAGAAAGAGAGGCATATCCTCTATTATAGATACGGGACAACACCGGTATCAGGTCTAAGGAGAGACCAAGTTAAAGAGGTGGAGAAAATGGAGACAGATCCAGCCTCCACCTCACGGGTACCTCAGCCGGAGGCAAGCTCCTCGACTGTGAAGGGCACGGAGGGCCAAACTCCAACTGTGGAAGGGTGTGTACCCTCGGAGGAAGAACATCTGTTGTCAGAGGAGGATGGGAAATACCCTGTCCCCTCTACAACAGAGGTATGATGGGTTATAGATTTTGTAATGACTCAAGGAAGGTGGGCACAATAGATCTTTAAGGTCGCAGTGATTAACCCCCCTCTCACTCATTCTACATTCTACATCCAGCGATTTTGGTTCAGTAGCAATTCTGTCGCAAACCTGGCAACTACAGAAGTTAAGGTCACAGTGGTTAACCCCCCTGTCTGTTTACATCTTCATCAGTTGGCATAGTTTGAGATGGGCTACATATGACGGCCCTCAGCCTTTCGAACCGAAATGGACGAAATCATCATGATTTCTCTTAATTTAAATGGGAACCAAACTCTTTACGTAGTTAGAGGTACCCGAATAGAGTTCTCAGACGGACAGACGGAAGTATGAAGAAGTTTCACTTCAAATATGCGCACATTCAAATATGCGCACATAGTGCACACACAATTTTTATTTTTTTAGTTTTTTTACTTCTCTACTTTTACACAAGGGAAGGTAATACTACTCTCCGTTATGAAGTAGATATTAGAACTAAATCATATAAGCTAGAATCGTAAAATATCTTTTAACTGTGAAGGAGTGCCACAATTTTTCTAGCATTGGTTTCTTTTGGATAAGTTTCTCAAGCTTGTGTGGCTCCAATGCTTAATTGTTTGATAATATTAGTATTGTTTTTGACTAAAATAGCACATTTTCAATCGCTAATCTGCCAATGCGCTGATCTAATATGACAACTCAAGTTTCTGATCATTGGGATGGTGTTTATTTGATCAGGACATGGTTTGGGTCTCTTGACACAAATTACCTGAGTAACACAGATGCGAAGAAAGCGACTGCATCGGAAACCGCTCGGCAAACCCGACACACGCACAGTTGAGTGGTGTAAATACACCAGTCCGTTTAGTCCGGAAACGGTATGCTTGTGTCGCCTATTCGCTTTAGAGGAATTACATAGTGCGTGGTTATATGTTCTTTTTAAAAACGCGTTTAGGATTTTTGTTGAACTTTTGAACTGTTATTTCTAAGTTTTGGTAATTTGTATATCTTATTTAAAATGGGATGCAAATGTGTTTATTTATAAGGAAAAAAAAGATATTTATAGTATAAAAAATTAATTTATTTAACAAAATTTAATTAAAAATGCGACAAAATAGTTACCTTTCTATTGGTTCTATCGGACATTTTTCGACTATATAAATCTTTATTTGTAAACTTTAATACATCAAATATTTTCAATCTAATAAATCATTTAATGATGTAAATAAGAGGAAATTTCTCACATGGGTGGTCAAATTTTATAGTTTTCTTAATATCAAACAGCCTCTGAGAAATGTTTTCAACTCAAAATGCCTTTAATTATGTTTGACTACATCATTAAAAAGGGTCTTCAAATACATCAATGTGATATTTGTCTAAATTTTTGCAAAAAAAGAATCAAATCTCTGGATAACTCGAAATTATTTACCCATTTAAAGCTGATCATGAAAGTGGAAAAATTTGTTCATTTATTTACAGGCTGGAAAAAAATTATTTATATTAATTTTTGATGAGTTTGCAGAAGAAAACATTCAGAGGCTGTTTGATATAGTAAACTATAGAATTTGAGCCACCCATGTGAACATTTCCTCTTATTTACATCATTAAGTATTTATTAGATTGACGAATCTCTGGATAACTCGAGTATTTACCCATTTAAAAGCCTTTGATCATGAAAGTGGAAAAATTTGTTCATCTATTTACAGGCTGGAAAAATTATTTATATTAAATTTTGATGAGTTTTGCACTGAAGAAAATATTCAGAGGCTGTTTGATATAATGAAAACTATAGAATTTGACCACCCATGTGAGAAATTTCCTCTTATTTACATCATTAAATTATTTATTAGATTGAAAATATTTTATGCATTAAAGTTTACAAAAAATAAAGATTTATATAGCCGAAAAAAGTCCGATAGAACCAATAGAAATGTAACTATTTTGTCACATCTTTAATTACATTTTGTTAAATAAATTAATTTTTTATACTATAAATATCATTTTTTTTCCTAATCTCCTACGAGCTGATATAATATGACGAGCAATCTATTAAATTACTGTGAGATTATACAGAAAAGTCCACAGACTTCGAGACATAGGAAAATCAAGTCCATTTAGCGTTTGTCCAAATTTTGACAAGTTTTCAAAAATGACAGTTTTGTTTAGACTGACGTTTAATTTCACCTGACTTCTCAGTGAATGATTTCTTTTTAGTGGGTATATAAAATCTAAAATTTACGGCCATGAAGAAATTCAAAACTTGGAGCAGTTAAGGCAGAAAATATTTAATGCCTTTGACACTGTCACCCCTGATATGTTATCCAATGTGAGGAGGGGATTTTATGATCGTTTGGGTTATTGTTCAATGCAAGAGGGAGGCACTTTTGAACAATTTTTGTAATTTTTTAAATTTCATTATCCTGTTTTTTTACCGTTTACTCATTACCTACCTTGACGAACATGGGAAAACGAAGGTCCTTTTCAGGACCACAAATATTTTGATTGAGAAAATTGGTTGTTAATATAATACCAATTTAAAACTGTTTTAGTAGTTTTAATACACAATTTAAAAAGTGTTTTAGTAGTTTTAATACACACTATGATATAAAATTTATTATTATAATGTACATTATTAATACTATTGTTCATTCAAAATGGCATTAAGGCCCAATTGCAACAATGATTTAAATTTTTCTTAAAGATAAGTAGAGCTTAGAATGAGCTGTATTTATATTTACTTTAATATTCACCTTAAATGAGGGAATTTGACTGATACAATTTTTGAATTTGAATTGCTTTTAATGATACTAACAATTTTAGTTCAATTTTTAATAAAATTTATTTAATATTAACAGAAATACAAGAGATTTGAAACCTCTTTTAGCGATTATAACATTCTCAAATGAATTATAGGTGCCCTTATTTTCTATGAAAATCATACAGCTTTTTTCATAGTCGCTGCAGTTGCTATAGCTATAAACTATGTCTATGAACTCTTTCTGAAGGTCACAGAAACCTGAACGCGTAATTCGGTGTTCTTTCGCATCTGTTGTAGTTAATTTGTGTCCCTGATTTTATATTCTGAAATGAATACCTTAATAATACTAACACAATAAAGAGGGAGACTTCAAAAGTATAGGTCCGGATTTCTAGGAGGTCTTGTTTTTGTCTAAAGGCAAAGTAAGAGTTGATTTGTACATTTGCTAAGTCGGTAAGTCTTACACCAGGCAATATTCTAAGAAATATTCCACAGAAAAATAGATATCCATTTATAAATCACTCTGTACTTTGACAAATTCAGACGAAAGTTCTTCTCTGCAATCCTCTATTTATTACAAGCACATCTTTTTCCAGGTTGTCCAGTGCGTGGCAGGCACGTCCTGTAACGCCTCAGCCGCCACCGCAACGGCAGCAACAGCAGGAATGCACGAACACGGTGGATTCCTCCTCCTGCGTCCTCGTATGCCGATTATCTTTATGGCGGAATTCGACATTTTTAGCGAGGGTAGCTCGCAGACGCTCGTCGCTGTTCCGTTTCGTTTTACGACGCGATCGGTCGGTGGTTCCCAGCGGAAAAGGTTCGTTCGGGACGTTGGGTAGGTTTGAATTATTTTTATAGAGAGCATTCATTGTACAGGGTGGGCGAAACTGGAAACTTTGAAAAGAAAACTCACCCTTTTAAAGGAGATAGACAAAAAATAATGTCGGTGTCTGAAGCTCGATTTTCATAAAAAAACATAGTCGTAAAACACGCACATCTAGGTATATTTGATACAATTTCGAGATTACCGGGTGTTTTTCAAAAATTTGCATTTTAAACAAATTGCTGTAACTTTTTAGTGTGGAAAATTTTGTATTTTTATGAAAATATTTACAAAGCATCTTCTTTCGGAGAATTTAAGGGTTTAAGAATCATCATCATCATCATTTTTAGCTTATTCAGCCATTTCCAATTATGGTGTAGCCTCCCTCATATATTTATATTATTGTCTTTGTAGTTATACTGTCTTTGTAGTTGGGTCCATTGTTGTCTATTGTTGGCTATGCGGGTTTAATAATATTTCTTCATAAATTAATTATTTAAGGTTATAAACAGAAAATTGATTTGTTATATGGGGCCCCTGTCTATTTTTAATTCCCTAAAAATATCTTAAAATTACCTTTCCAAAAATATAGCACACTTGATATTTTGTTTGAGTTCCCTTCAAAATAAAGAATTTTTAAAAGTTTTTCGGTACTTTCAACTAGTTGGATTGATACTCTTTATTGATGATTTGTCATTAATAGAATTCGCGGAAACATATTTTTCGCCAATTTTGAGAATAATTGGATAGGCAATCAAGGCCCCATCCGTTGGCCGTCGAGATCGCCGGACTTAAAGCCTTTGGGTTTTATCTTTGAGAAATATTGAAGGATTATATATTTAAATTCCTTGGATACTCTAGACAGCAATTGGAGGTACTTAACGATTATGCGAGGGTATCTTTCACCCCCACTGAGTTAATGAATTCCGTGAGAAATGTTCAGAAGTCGAGATTTCGAACAGGTCTTGTAGCAAAATCTCTTACACACTGATAAAAAAATAGACTTGAACTAAAGTCGTCATCGTTCTTGAAGAAAAAAATTAGTGGCAAGAGAATTTATTTTAGCGTAAAAGAAAATATTTTGCCTGAAGAAAAACTCTCTTAACTCAAGAAAACTGGTTCTCTTTAAAAATTCGAAAATTTCTCTTGAATCTATTTTCATTCAACCAAGTGCAAGTTACTTTATTTTAAGATAATAAGAAAAATACGCTAGGAAGTACTTCATTCAAGAAGCATGGTCATTTTTCTAATAGCTAAATACTCTTTTGATGAAAAATAATAATAACACGCAAAGACGATGACGAAGGACGGTATATACAATCAGTCGGCAGTCCGATCAGTCGTACATCATAGTACGTACGGGTTTTGTTGCTTGGAATTTTGCATAATTTGCTTTTTAAACGCATATATCGTATAACAAATTAGTGATCGTTATTAACATGCATTTGTCATTTTTTATGGACAAATTTTAGGATATATGGATTCTTTAAAGGAGTTTCTGAAAAATGGAAATTAGAACATTTATTTGCTATATTTGAAGGTAAGAGACATTTACCTAATGCACCTGTTTAGATAATGCATGTGTGACTATAGATAGAATGAGAATATAGGTATCGATTTTTTTATGCAAATAATTACAAAAATTTTAGAATTTCAAGTCGTCGTATTAAAAAATTCAAAATGTGACCAAAGCTTATAATTTTAATAATTTATTTGCTTTACTTTGAAATCATGATGTAACATTTCTTTGTAATTTGTAGAGTGATGAACCACCCCAAAAAATACCAAGGAGTGAAGAAGCAGAAATAACTACTATCGAGGAAAATAATATCGCTTTACTTACTACAGACAAGGAAAACCTAAATTTATCAGAAAATAATATACCTCGTAATATGCCTGTATATGATGTATAGACTTCTCTTAGATCAAAATAAATTTTAGTTGAGTATTCGTTATTGGTTTAAGAAAAGTGTCTCTTTAATCAAGAAATGTCCCTTTTCAATCAAGAATTTTTGCATGAATCAAAGAGACTATTGTTCTTGTAGCAAGAACTTCATTGCATATTCATTTTGGGTCAATAGTGAAATACTTTGGACAGATAGATTCTTCTATTCTCTAAAGTAATTTTTTAAAACTTATGAAAAGATAGTTAATGCTTTGAGCAAAGAAACGTCGTTCTTGGCCCTATTGAAAAGCGCCAATCTTTTGGGTCAAAGTCATATTCATTTCGACTGAGAGATCCTTTTTTCAGTGCATGGATTATAACTGAGATGTTGAAGAATGATAGACATAAAAAGAACTAAAATACAACCAATTTAAATGCCTTTCGTACACAGGTGTTTGTGTTGAAGCTGTAACTAGATTGGCATTTTTTGTAGACTACGTATAAAAGCAACTAAAAACAAAAATGTTTAGAATTCATTGCCTTTATCGATAACACAGTGGAAGAGATTTCAATAGCATCATGTTTTTTAAATTGTTCAAGATATCTTTTATAAATTACTAGCGTGTACCCGCGACTTCGTTCGCGTCGAATTAATCATTTGCAATGGTGATGATAAAGCAAAGCAAGAATTTTTATTAACATACAAACTGGATAAAATTTTCTCACATTTATGTCAGCATGAGAAAAAACAATATAGCGATATTATTATATAACTTGGTAATATTTGAGAGGTAGTTTTATCTCGTTGGAATTTGACTTTCGAAAAATCCGTTTGCCAAAAATAAGCTTTTTACGTCAAGAATCATGGTTAATCATTTACCCAACTTTTTGGAACACCCTGTATGATTTTTTAAAAAATTTTGAAAATATGTAAAAAAACAAAATATATAATGCGTGCCCAAGCGTTTTCCCGAAAGATTAACCGTTTTTTAAATAACAAATATTGTAATATTTGAGGGGCGTTTTCACCCTTTTGGAATTTGAGATTCGAGAAACCCCTCCTTATCGAACCTCTACACCCTACAGTCAATCCGTTTGCTAAAAATCAGCTTTAAAAGTCAAGCAGTTTAAGCAGAATCGTCGTCAATGGTCATATTTTAAGAAACACCCTGTAAAATTTTTTAAAAAATCTTAAAATATGTAAAACAACAAAATAAAATATACGTATTCAAGAGTTTTTTCCGAACTCACCGGTTTTTAAATAAAAAAATATTCTAATATTTGAGGGGTGGTTTCACCCCCTTAGAATTCGAGTTTCAAAAAATCCCTTCTTATCGAATCTCTACACCCTAAGGTCAATCCGTTTTCAAAAAATCTTGAAGCAGATCGTTATTGTATTCTTATGACCAGATCCGAACACCTTGTATAACATTTTTAAAAATCTTAAAATATTAAAAAAAAACAAAATAAATATTCGTGTTTAAGCGTCTTTTTCGGAAAACTTGGCCGTTTTTTTAAATAAAAAATTATTTGTAATATTTTGAGGGGGCGGTTGCACCCCTTGGACTGCATTTTGCAAAAAATTTCCTTCTTATCGAACACTCTACACCCCTAGAATCAACCTGTATGCCAAAAATCGATTGCTTCTTACGTTGAGTGATTTGAGCAGGATTGTGATTAATCAGTGAGTCAGTCACTTAAGGATTTTGATATATTAGTATAAATAATCAAAAATTTCTGATTTCATATACACCTACACCGACACCAACATAATCATTCTAATAGATAAAATCAGATTGGTTCATGAAGCAAAAACTTTGTGAAGATATAGCCAGACCAAACTACTTTTTAAACGGCAAATAAGGCTTAGAGCGACATATATTCTCTCTCTTTTACGGTACCATAAAAACTATTTATGTTTTTTATTTTTTTTCAATTTTCTTTTTACTTTTTTATATTTTAAAACATAAAGTCAAAGTTATATATAATGTTTGTAATGACACTGGCTTTGATTAAAACCAAAAAATAGAAAGTTTATTTATTCTCTATTTTTCATATCTAGCTTTGTTTTAAAGAACAAATTAACCCTTTTGAATTATACCAAATTTGTTAAAATCGGCCAAGCTAAGAGTCATGTAGTATTTTATCATCTCCCACTTATTTTCACTAATTTTATGTGGTTTGTTAAGATCTAAATATATTAATGTGTGTTTGGTTAAGATCTAAATAATATTACTTCCATCATAAAGCATAAAATATAAAAAAGTTGCATAAAAATATAAATAGTACTTTTATAATTTTTGAAATGGAATGAATTGACTAAATTTGAATAAACTTCTCCTCGTCTATGCTCAAATTTATGCTGGTGACGTACTCGACCGCCGATCGTGCAACTCCAGTGCGCGGCTACAATCGACTTTTCGACCGGTCGTGCCGCTCGCGCCTCTCTCACCGCTCGCACCGCTCGCTCTCGCCGATACCTATTCAGTGCGCGAGCTTAAAGCCAAAACCGGGAACTCTTCGTCTCTGCACCATTAAAACTCCAAACGAGTTCTATATAACTCCACTGCAAATATTTAAAAATCACTTCAAGGCAAAACCACAAACCGTGAGAATTTTTTCGGCTCCACAGATATCCAAAGAACATTCGAACATGCAATAACGTAAAAAATCTAGTCTTCGTTAAATCTCTTCGTATACATATACCGTATGATCGAACTTAAGCTGTGCATGTTGGCTTTGACGCTGTTTTTTTTTTGCGGTTTACGGATTTGTTCCTTGGCGTTGATCTGAAAGGAAGCCAAATATACGGGGTATTCCATTTAAAAAAAATCAGCCCGATCCACTCACACTTTTTGAGCCACCCTGTAGAAGTTAAAATATTTCCCTGAAATATTATCCTAGTACATAAGTACACACTTTAGGTTTGCACTGAAACAAAATGCAAAAGTTTATTATTCTAGAAGCTACAGATGCCTGGCGCACTATTGCCGGACCCTGTATAGGGTTTAATTTTATGTAACGTATACCTTTGACCTTGAAATTTTATAAGAAATAAATATATTTTTTTACCTTCATGTATTATACGCAGTCGGTTACTTTAGACATATCCAATATATTGGATTTCCTTAACACATATTCCGAATTTGAAATGTCAATAATTCGTGATAGAAAACTTTGCTATAATTTATCGTCCTTGGATATCCTCAAATTTGAGACACCCTGTATATAGGGAGGTATAATAAAAAAATATGAGAAAAAACAAATTTTAGTTTCCAAAAATGTTATGCTGGATATTCCATTCAAAATAACACAAACGCTCTTACTATTCAAATGAAGCGGCAACATTGCGAATCTGTTATGGGTTGTCCATAAACATCTTGAAAATATAAATGATATTTGCAACAGAGCACAATGCAAATAAAGTATTTTTTCTCGCAAATTAGCAACTAAGTAAACATTAAACATGACCCATACAGGAACCAACAATACACACCAGTTTTGCAGTCCATTTAAAACTTGATCCGACTCTCAGAACGCTTATCTCACGGGTAAAAGACCGCCATACCGGTTGTTGCATAACGAAAACCAAGTTCAAAAAACCCTAATTTTGCCATTCCAACCTTATACGAACTTGTAGCCGCTAAAAGAGACTTAAACGCATATAATTATTCTTTTTATAATAATATACCCGTAAGGACAAAATGTGTTCGGAACATTTTCATTTCAATTTAGAATTATCGTTAATAAAATCACAAAACAGGGTGGTCCGAATTATATGTGTGAAACTTTTTTATGTAAAATATAGCGTATATTTTTTCATTCAATAGTATAGTACACGTATGGACAAAAACTTATTACTTTTCAAACGCTAACAGGCATACCGAGTTCACTTTGAAAATTTTCATTTTTTGCTTAAATTTTGAGAACCACTGGATCTTTTCTGCGTATTTTTTTCCTGTAAATTTAATCTTCTACCTATTTTGCCATATTATTAACAAATTATGTTTTTACCTAAAAACTAAAAAATTTCCAAAAAAATTGTCAAAAAGTTCAAAAGTTTTCAAAAAAATATTTTCGCGAAAAAAACTCATAATCGTGTTTCTGGGGCCGAAATATACCAACCCTAAAAATATTTGCACTTATTTAAGACTCACCCTGTATAGGTAAATCTGGCAAATATTTTCGGTGTAAGAGAGATGGGAAAATAAGGATAGAATAATGTCTGATTGGGGAAAAACGTAAACAATATTTGCAATCGTAGTATCTCTTGTATTTTAATATCTTTGTTTTGGACTTATTTAAAAATGGGAAAGAGAAAATATGTATGTATGTATATTCGGTTTTATAGCGTCCTTTGTCGCCCTCCGGCCTCCATGCGCCACCTCAGTCTGTTGTCCCAATCTCCTGGTAGTAAGTTCCTTTCCGACATGGCTCTGTCGATTCGTTGATTCCACGAAAGTTTAGGTCGGCCTCGTTTCCGTCTATCAGTAGGTGTCCACTGCAATACTTGCTTTGGTATTCTCTCGTCCGCCATTACCACTGCAGTTGTCTTTCTTGTACAATATTACTATCCGTCTCCATTTTTTCACTTATTCTCTCGTTCCTAATTCTGTCTAAACGGGAGATTCGGGCTGATCTTCGCCAGAAGTTCATTTCGGTCGACAACAACTTATTTTTATGTCTTTCGGTTAACTACCATACCCCAGAACCGTATAACATTACGCTTTTCAGGATCGCGTAATAGATCAGTTTTTTTCTGCGATCCGAGATATCCCTAGACCAAAGCACCGAGTTCAGCGCTCCTATCACCTTTCTGCCTTTACCAATCCATTCTTCGGTTTCCTTTTCGCATCTCCCTTTGCTTGCGATTTTTACACCTAAATACATATATTCTTCGCAGGCTTCAATTTTTATGTTTTGTTCAATTTTATGTTGTAAGACCAGGTCTTTCAACACGCCACCAACACACATGTATTTTGTGTTCTTATTTAGCTCCAGTCCCCATTTTTCGTGTTCTTCATCACACAATCAGTTTTCTAGTTATATATTCTAGGTCTTCTTTGTCTTGGGCCATTACTATCTGGCCATCGGCGAAATCCAGAGTATACAGAGAAAGGTTGTCATTTATAGGTATTCCCATCTGAGAACACTTCTTGCGCCAGTGTTTAAGAGCCTCTGATAGGTAGATTTTAAATAAAGTTGGGGACAGGCAACACCCCTGTTTTAGACCTTTTGTTATTGGAAATAACTCAGAGAGGTAGGCCTATTTTAATTCTTGCGGAATAATTGCAGTAAAGTTGCGGTACCGCTTTTATTAGTGTTCTATTTATTGTTTTTTTTTCGGGAACTTCCTACTTCCTATAGTTTTTTAATTTGTACCGTATCATAAACCTTACTAAGGTCCACAAACAGGAGATGAATTTGAAAGAGAAAATATGTGTAGTTTATCGAGATCTACTAATCCTGAATATATTTGCACTTATTTAAAACCCTGTAGAGTTTTCATTAGTACTCTTTTTAGTTAAATAAAATATAATTTTTTGTAAATATCTTCTTCATCAGTAACACAAAGTTTAGAGAATAATACATTTTAGTATGTCCCCGAATTGTCATTACAATAGGAAACACTTTTTTATTATTGACATTTTGAGAAAAACGCATTCTTCATAAAATGTTTTGCTTGTTCTAAAATGGATAATCCCGTTTATGCTGTTCCAAATTTTCATACCATTTTAGAAAAAAATATATAGAAAAAACATGAAAATACGGTTGAATTAAAAAGTCCTAAAAACCTAAAAAGACCTAAAAAGTCCTAAAAATCAAAATACGTTTCAATGGTAATATAATTGGGTTTTCATTCTTTGATAGATTGTTGTTGATAGAATTTTAATTAACGTCATATTTTTTGCTGTTTTAAAATGTTATAGAAGAACAAAATTTATTTAGTTCATAGATACGGAAAGGGTTATAGTATAGTTATAGGAAAATGTGATACTTTATCAACAGCAAAAAATATGACGTTAATCAAATTGAATAATAACTATCTATCAAAGAATGAAATCGAAATTATATTACCATAGAAACGCCTCTTTATTTTTAGGACTTTTTTAGGAAAAATTCAACTATATTTTCATGTTTTTTGTAATTTTTCCGAAAACAGTATGGAAATTTGGAAAGATATAAACGGGATTAACAATTTTAGAACAAGCAAAAATTTTTATGAAGAATGCATTTTTCTCAGAATGCCGATAATAAAAAAGTTTTACCTCTTGTAAAGACAATCCGGAACATACTGCATATAAATATACTGTATGATCGAAAAAAAACGGCGTCCAGTTGGCTTAGAAATGACGATCGATGACATTTCCCATATAATTTTATATATAAAATGACAGCGATCTTCATTTCATAGCCATCGCTGACGCCGTTTTTATTCGATCATACGGTACTTTTAAATTAAATATTTGTTAAGAACTGCTAATAGGAAAGTACTATTTATCAATCAAAACAATTTCAAAAGTTTCAAATCTTTTCTATTTCTATCAAAAGTCACATGACCCTTTATTAGGAACCGTCACTCAACTCCGTAATAATAGTACACGTTTACAGTAACATTTATGATACTATCTCGCTATTATAAATTCAAAAACACTAACAGTACTTTTTAATCGTGGAAAATTTATATCTATGGCCAAAAATTATATATAATTGAATTAAGCACTGTGAGGCGTTATGAAAAAAGTGCGAAATGCCGCTTTTTGAGCAGAAAATTGGCCAAATCTCACGCTTTTCAGCTCCATAACGAACTAACGGTGGTGCTGTTAAGCATATGCCGCTGTAGAAACACGCCCGTTTTAAGTACGATTCTTTAGAATGTTCTGCTTATTGATTTTTGAATTTATTAATCTATACCAACCCCGTATCGCGAACCATAAAATCGACTTGTGCAAATAGCAGATTTCCGGACTTGGCTGATTGATCCTCAGAGTGACAAAGAACATGGAAATGTGGTTAGCAAAATCCAGTAAACTAAAAGAGCCATAAAAATATATTGAATATTTAGTATTCATTTGTTTTTTAAAATGGTTATGTACACTCACCGGCACGAAAAACGGGCACCTTAATATTTTCATGTATTTTAAAGTTTTATATATTTTGTTATAGTGAACCCATTTTGATTATGACAAGAACAAAGTCTGTGGGGCCCTTTATTCGCTTTTGAAGAATACACTAACATTTTTCGTATTTTTTACATTAAAACCATGCCTTTGCTTTTGATCTTAGTCAACATATCTATAAAATAGTGTTTATGATTTATGCAATATCTGACAGTTTGATTTGATATGCACCTAGACTACCGTTGCCAATAGTACAACTTGATATGGTAACTATAACAATGACATATCTATATTTTTTATTACTCCAAGTGTTATTCGATTTTTTGTTAGTCTAAGTGTTATTCGTTCTGTTTCGTCAAGTGCAGTACCGTAACATTTGAAGTGGTCAGTGCGGGCCTTAGATAGTACCATATGTTGCGCGAGGAGAAAGTACCACATATCTCTCTCGAGGCATTGTTGGTACGTTTATTAAAAAATTCTGGCCTAGTTCGTTTGAGTGCGAGCTGGTCGCTCAAGAGTTTTGACTTGGGTCAAGTTCGCGGATACTGGTAATTAACGATGGTAGTTTTTTTCTTCTCTTTTCGTTAAGGTCAGCAAAAGAAGAAAATATCCAGCTAATGATGAGCGCTAATGATGTTGATAATTAAGCAGTAAAAGAAATCATTGTCTGACAGACAGTGCGAAGTTTTAAATAATGTATGTCCCTGTGTGGTGGGTTAATTTTTCGCCACTGGAAGTTAAATCTAATAAATCTAACAAAAGTGTTTTTTTTATAAACATCACTGCGTTGAATCCAAATGGACCCCAGCTTCCTCGTGGTAATTTTATTTTTACTAATAAATTTAATTTGCCTAACCGACGAAAAATACCTACCGGCATTTCAGGAGGTATATCTCCTGAAACTCCGTTCATAGTAAGAAGCCAAAAAACAAAAAAAATCTAAAATGTCTAAATAAAACTATTAAAGAACCCCTTAGTTTTTAGTAGTTGCGTCTATTATAAACCATTGACTATAATATAAACGTTGATTTTTTTTTAAATTTAGTTTTATTAAACATCGTAAAATCTAAATTACCTGAAATAAATTCGGTGTTAGAATAGAACCTAATCATTTTCATTTTACCAAGATACCTTTTTTACTTACAAAAAACCCGCAAATGTACATTTTTTTACTCAGTACTTTTATACAGGTAAGGAGGAAAGTAATAACTTTTCCCTCAATATCTTCAAACCAGTTAGAAAATATGTAGGTAACCCCCCCCCCTACAAGTAAGAGTCATATTGACATCAAAATCGAATTTTACATGTCAATAAACCCCCGGACACCAATTTCATCCTAATATTAACGTTATTTCAGAAATTATTTGGAAAAAATCGAAATAAAAATGAAACTTCTACACCCTGTATCTCCGAAACTAAGCATTTTAGGACATACATTTATACGAACTTTTTTACTTATTTTTATCTGCAGAATATGCTGCCGAACTTTCCTGAATACAGTTCGGACCGCCCTGTATATCAGTTTCAAAAAGTTAGTTAATTTTATTATAGTTCTATACAAATTGAGACAGGTTTACGCTAATAAACGTTGAATTTTTTTTAAATTTAGTTTTAATAAACATGGTAAAATCTAAATTACCTGAAATAAATTCGGTGTTAGAATAGAACCTAATCATTTTCATTTTAGCAGTAGCTTAATGTAAAAGTTTTAAGAAGTGCAATTAAATTTACTGGTATTTATGGATTTAATAATAAGTTTGTCGGAGTCTTTCCGTCAGGTAATTTATTATTTTCAAACTTTAATGAAATTTTACGAATTAGACTAACTGCATTAAAACTTTTAGGTGTTACATTTTATCTTAATACACCATGTAATTGAAAAAGTTAAACTTAGATAACTTTAAATATTAATGGAAAACTTCTTTTGTTAGTTTTTAGGTTTTAACTAAATACTGGGGTGTAATATTATAATAGAGCAGTGTAATTTTTGTGTTAATTTTTATAATTTCCAAGATAATTTAAATTTATATACAGGGTCCGGCAATAGTGCGTCGGGCATCTGTAGCTCTTAGAATAAAAAACTTGAGAATTTTGTTTAAGTACAAACCTAAAAATATGTATGAGGATGTATTTCCGGAAAATATTTTAACTTCTATAGGGTGGCTCAAAAAAGTGTGGGTGGATCTGGATGATTTTTTTTAAATGGAACACCCTGTATATTATTGCATTTTTGGCTTCCTTTCAGATCACTTTACATAATCCTAAGATATGAGTAAATCTATTTCGATAGTTTCAGAGATATTAAAAGGGCTAGGGAAATTTGTTTTACTAGTAAAAATCCACTGACAAGCTGGTTTCCGTTTGGATTCCACGCAGTGGTGTTACAAAAACTAACGTTTATTATAATTATTTGTATTATAAAAAATATACACTGTATCCCATAGGCAAACAGTAGTATCGATTGACTAGTGACAAAGAAAATCTAGGAACTAGTGGGGTTGCAGTCGGAAGGGTTTGGACTAGAATTAATACACTTTGTTAATGGTCAAGCTTTCGAAATTTATTTATTCCATCCTCAGGACATCAACGTGGTAAAAAACTTTCTCTAAAAACTACATTAAAAAATAAGCTCTGGTCGTTTGTCAATTGCTGTGCGCGTCCGTGCTTTAAATTCAGAAGCAATTGAAATGTGCTCAAAGATCTCGCAATTATTCCCAATGTTTTAATTAATAACCAGGCGGTTTAATCGCCCCAAGATAGCTCTTAGTGTGGTTGACTGGTCAGTGATGATTTTACTGTGGAGCTTTCAATGCTTCCTTTAAGCCCATTTTTTAATGTAGTTTTTAGAGAAGGTTTTTTATCACGTTAATGTCCTGAGGATGGAATAAATAAACTCCGAACGCTTGACCATTAACCAAATGTATTAATTCTAGTTCAAACCCTTCCTACTGCAACACCACTAGTTCCTAGATTTTCTGTATCCCATATACAGGGTGGTCCGAACTGTATTCCGGAAACTTCGGCAGCATATTTTGCAGATAAAAATAAATAAAAAAGTTCGTATAAATGTATGTCCTAAAATGCTTAGTTTCAGAGATACAGGGTGTAGAAGTTTCATTTTTATTTTGATTTTTTCCAAATAATTTCTGAAGTAACGTCTAGAAGTTTTTTGACATGAAAAATTTGATTTTGATGTCAATATGACTCCTACTGTTAGAGGGCGCCACCTACATGTGTTTTAAATGTTTTGAAGCGTTATAATTTTTTGTCCGTACCTGTATAAAACTACCGAGGAAAGAAATATACATCTTTGTGACTTTTTACGTAAAAAATATCTCTTTGTAAAAATCGCTACGAGCAACAGTTCTCAAGATATTTAGAATGGAAATAGTCAATACATATCATTATTGACGAAAAATAAACACAGAGTAGACAAACTGTTGAGTAGATAGTTATTTCATTGAAATAATAAATTTGGGATATTTTTATTTTTTTTAATTAATCATAAATTTTTCTACAAAAAAATGATGATAAAACAGTTTCTGTTGAACTTTTGACACAAAAACTTTCAAATTTATGATGTCAGTCTAATAACTATTTAGTCAACATATTTAATTTAAGTCAATAATGACAGGTATTGATAATTTCGATTTACAGATATCTCGAAAACCAATACTCGTAGCGATTTTTACCAAGAGATATTTTTTACGTAAAAAACGTCGCAAATGTTTATTTTTTTTACTCAGTAGTTTTATACAGGTGCGAACGAAAAGTTATTACTTTTCAAACCAGTTAAAAAATATGTAGTTGGCGCCCTCTACTAGTAGGAGTCATATTGACATCAAAATCAAATTTCTCATGTCAGACACTAATTTTCATCCAAATATTGACGTTACTGAAGAAATTATTTGGAAAAAATTGAAATAAAAATGAAACTTCTACACCCTGTATCTCCGAAACTAAGCATTTTAGGGCATTTATACGAACTTTTTTGCTTATTTTATCTGCGGAATATGCTGCCGAAGTTTCCGGAATACAGTTCGGACCATCCTGTATAGGTATATGAATGCACAGGGATTTAGTAAACTAGAAGAAATACAAAGAAGATTAAATTAGAAAAATGCGCCTTGTTTAAAGCGCCCTACAAGGTTATGATTTTTAGATATTTGGGAAGAAATGAACTTGATCGATTTCGGTTTTTTTCTGACTCTATTATTTGAAAAGATATGCCAATATAAATTTTACATTCCTGTTGCTACTCTTCCTGCTCTACTAGTGGATAATACTTTTTAAATCTGACTTCCTTTTTAGCAACCGTAACTATATTTTTTAAATACGGAAACTGGATTTACTATTTCGTTATTTAAATCGTTGACCGTGATAGCCTAAATGCAATAAATGTATCAAATTTACACCCAAAAAAATCACCCTAGGATATTACCTCCTATGGGAAATATCTATCAGATTCTATTATATCAGCGTATGGTGCAGATGTTTGGTGGCAGAAAGTCAAAAAAACGGCAAAAGAATATAATACTTGCCAAAAATTAACAATAACAAGCATGCTTAGTGGTGGCTGGATGCCTTTCATTCCACTGGATGCATTCAATTGGTACATCATCTTCGATAGCGTAAATTTCTGCCTGAAGGAAACTGGGGTAAGTGCCCATTTGGTTCCGGGAGTGATTTGTGTTTTTCGGCCCAAATGTCTGCTATCTCCTGTCGCTGATTTGGTTTTGGGAGCATCAGTGTTCCACGTTATGGTATGGTCTTGTAATTGTTGAGCAAACGTTTCTTCTTCCAATCCTTTTTAATTACTCAATACTACAGTGAAAATGTTTCTCAAATTGTATATTCTTGGTATGTCCATCCACTGGGAGTTGGAGAAAAGTGGAATTTTCTTTTTGAGGTGTTCCAAGCCCCTGACCTAAAAACTCTCCCAGGAGCGGTTTCCGTTAGTGACCATTCTAATCGTTGTCCCATTGACATAACTACCGACGACAATATGCAGTGGTGTTAGGTCTAAATGACCTCCAATTGCTGCTGTTGGACATGTTTCATGGCACCTGTGATACAGAAACATGCCAGTCTCTGTACTTTGGCACAGGTTTTGACTTGCTGAATATCGTTGCCTCTAGTGTTTGTATACAAGGCAACTGCTCCATATGTAATAATGGGTCTTACTATCATGTTATACATCCAGCGCAAAATTTTAGGGCGCACGCCCCACCTTTTCCCGCCAGTCTATGCATATCTTAGAGCCTTGTGGCTTTGCTAGAAATGTTCTTAATAATGCCTGTTTCCCAGAGAAGTTTACTAATCCAGGTTAGTTCCTAGATATTTTACTTTCTGTGATGGCAGTATTTCTTTTCAATCTAGATGGATTCTTTTCAAGTTTTTCAAAAATTCGCTTCTGGAGAATGACACTACCGTGGTTTTATCTGAGTTGATACTCAGCCCGACAGTCCTGCACTATCTCTCAGTGATGCGGAGACCTCTTTGGATAACATCACACAGGGTGCCTTCATGTTTCCCCCGTTGCTAATCATGACATGTCATCTGCAATACCCTAGCAGTTATTCCCGCTAGAGTTTAATTCCTTCCAGTAGTTCAATCCATACCAAGCTCACAAGTAGGAAAGGAAGGAACACCTTGTGGAGTTCCTTGCGTTGTTTTAACAACTACAGATTTTGGTACCTATCTCAAGCTAAATAGAAGTACATAGGTTTTAGCAGATATTTAATAACGTTGCTTTTATTTTTATTACAGTATAGGTTCCATTCAGGTTTAGTATTGGTCCATAATTCTTGCTACTACAGTTTGTTTATTATTTTATCAAATTTTTTTTTTTTTATTATATATATTATACTACATAATTAAATAGCTTTAAACAGTAACATAATAATAGGTTTTTTAATCCGTAGCCAAGGCGTCAGTTATAAATTGTTAAACTGGTTGTCCCACTTCTTAAAAATACTATATCTACATATCAAAAGATTCAAATACTTTATTTCATTTCAATAACATAATTCCAAAATTTATTGACGGTTGTAAGTCACCGTGAAAAATACTGAGAAAAATATGTGGAATGCTACGCGAGATGAAAAGTCCCAGTATTATATATTATTAGATTCAAAATTATTGGTGCTGTAATAATGTATAACCTGTTAAACAATACTTAACATAAAATAGTGGGTGTTAAGATAATTGGGAATAGTTAAATTTAAGTTTTTCAGAAAGAAATAGTGTGCGAATAGCTTCAGGCTGTACTGGGAGTAGTAAAAACTGAAAATATGGAGTTACCTGAATGACTAGAAAAATAAAATAAATAATGACACAAACTAGCGATCACAAAGATTTAAAATAAAAATTATAACGGCGCTTTTTTTAATGAAAGACAAAAGGTGTGTCTTACAGAAAACAGCGTCCCGCGCGGACCGTCCGAAGTTCCATGAGTTTAAATGAACAATTTCACATGGGTCGCGTATGCTCCGTCCGGATGATTTAGTCTGACGACTATCTGAAAAAAAAAGCAGCACAAAAACAGCGCGGATCGTCCGCGACGGAGCGTCCGCGACTTCGAGCAAGTACCATGAGTTTATATGAACAATTTCACATGGGTCGCGTATGCTCCATCCGACGGTGTTCGTCCGACGGCTATCTTGAAAAAAACACGGACGCTCCATCTGAAAACTCTGTTAGAGGCACCATAATATAAATAATATTTTTTATCTTTCTTTTGTTAGTAGCAATTTAAATATAAGTATAAAATGATAATAATTTTGCAAAAAATATGTAAAATAAATCATTTTTTTATTTTCAAACATGA